>NC_056743.1:89103223-89125723 GCF_019279795.1 Protopterus annectens
GGCCATTTGCAGGAGGCACCCAGAGGATTGGCTGATGCATGTCACTCTCACCCTGAGGGTCACGACAGTGGTGTCTGTCGATAGATTGCCTGCTGGCACATGGCAGGTGGTGTGATACCACTGTACACACATCCCCTACACTTCCCATCTCTCCATGGACAATAGCCAGGTACACACCTATGACCACCTGCAGTGATGCACCCCAGTACTGACAAATGTGTATGTGTGCATTACTGAGAATATCAATGTCTGTGTGTTAGTACACCTGTAGTTGGGAATACCATGAGGGCCTTCACACTCACCGCAACACCCATTGCCATAGTTAGATGTGGCTGCTGCTGTACTGGACATTACATGTACCCTCTTACACTCCTCTCCCTAATGGCTACATGAGCCTTGCAGTACCAGCACAACAGTGTTGTACAAATGGGTTGATAGGCATGGGATACCCATTGAGTTCTGGCAAGTGTGTGTATGTGTGCATGTGTGTATTTCTGTAGGGTACAGCATTCCGAGGCCACATACTCCTATTACAATACGCATTGCCACACAGTATTATGGATAGTGATGTTGCTGCCCATAGTTGAGGCATGACAATGCATCCCCCTACTATGCCTGTGGCAAGTGCATTAGATGCATATCCCTGAAATACCACTGTTGGGATGGACAATGGGTTGTATCGCATTTGTGGGCAATGTGTGATGGTGGGTATGTCAGAGTGTCATCATGGTTTCCACTGTGTACAATATCCACAGTGGGGTGTGGGTGCTGTGTACACTGTCATTACACCATGGTACCCCCAGTACATGTCCCATGTACCACTGTATGGTGACCACTGTCACCATCAACCATACAGGTAACTGATAACACAATCCAGCCCAGTTATGCATGTGCTGTGTGCAGCCTACCTGTAACATATTGGACACACTGACAAGTTAGTTAGCACTGATAGGCCCAGGTCTCTTGGATGTGTGCCTGCCTGTTATGTGTCTGTTAATGTGTATATGATGGTATGTCACACTATGTATTGTCCATATACAACCATTACAGCCCCCATTACCATACTGTACATGTCTGGGGATGTTCTGCATGTAACATGTAACCTGGAACACACCTCATCCTAAACGCTGTGTGGTGTGTGCAATGACAGCCACACACATCAGTAGCACTACATACCTAGGTAGGGGTCTAGTCCCAGTGTTGTCAAGTAAGAGTGTGCATGTATGTGGATGGATCTACATCAGGTTTCTGATTATACATGTCCCAGTGGGTCACCTGTCCATGTGGCACAGGCAGTAACTGTTATACAGACCTGTGACGTGTTCAACTGTACCCAGGATATGTCACAGCCATGGTGTCACCACAGTGCCATACCCCTTGTGGAATATGACTGCAGACCATCCCCCTGCTGACACGTATACCTACAACACAAATGGATAACATTATGGAGACCACAATCACTCTGTGTTACTAACAACTATAATGCATCATGGCTGGACAGCTACACTACCTGACATGTATGCATTAAACATTACTGCTGACAACATGTTACACAGCAGTACATTGGTACACTGTAGTACAGTCACTGTGTGCACCAGAACCGTATTAGCCTGTCCCTGCATCGATGTTATGGATGACAAGGATGTGGCACAGGTATCATTATATGCACAGGGTGTGTTGTTGGTTTGCCAGAGACCGAGGGTGGGCCAAATGTTTGTCATCGTGTGTGGGTGATAGTTGTAATTAGCTGAAATGGGCATGGTGATATGGTGTGTGTGTGTAGGTATGGAGTTGCCTTAGGTGTGTTTGTATAGTGTGTGGGAATGCATGCGCACAATTCTGCCATGTGGCTGCCCTATACAGGTGTTTCTTGGATATCTGCAGACCATACCTGGCAGGGTATGCAGTTCACCACCTCTGGCCATGGACATGCAGACTGTGCCTGCCAGGGATTCCATGAGCACGTCCAGATACAGGCCTCGATGTGCTACCCTCCCCTGATGATGACAGATGTCCGCTAGAGCCAGGTCCATCCTGGGACTGGCCAGGGCCAAGTGCACATGGCCTGCTGTGGTGTGGCTGGACAGTACCCCACAGCAGTGCTGGGGCTGGTACTGCCACTAAGGGAGTGCCTTGGTGTCCTAGCACATCTACGTCGACCACCAGCTGTTGGTGTTGCTGGCCTACATCCATGCAGGCCATCACCCCACTCCCACCACATGTTCGAGCACGGACAATCCACAGTCGATGAGGCCCACCATCTCACCCAACCATCTATCCATGACCTTGGTATAATTACGGAGGGCACCTGCAAGTTCATGGAAGTTGTCGCTTACAGATGAGAGAGCAGCTGTCTTCAGCCTCAGGCCCTGTCTGATGTACAGTTCCATATGTGCCTGCACCCCCATGATAGTCTGAGACATGCACCTGGTGGTACCAGTTGTAGCACTTCTGCCAGGGGCATGATGACTGGTGGCTCTCTCACAAGCACCCCGGTACATCTGCCTATGTGGTGCCCTGTCAGATATCCAGCTATGCCTGCTGTGACCAGACACACTAGGCATAGATAGCACACTCTCCTGTGCACTGCCTCCAACCGTCAACTGTCCCTCTGCTATGGCCACTGGTGATGGGGTATGTATAGGCACTGTAACTGTGTGCAGGGTTGGGGTGGCTAACAGGGGGATGTCAAACAATGGTGCATTTTCGGCCTCCAACAACCCTGCCTGTGCCTCAACAGTCCTATCATCATCTTTGGTATCTGTATGGACACCAACATTAGATTGCATGCAGGAGGGACCTTGACCCACCTCACCACCTGTGGGGGAAAACAAGAAATGCACTTTAAGACCTGTACGGCATTGCATAACAGTACACACACACACACACACACACACACACACACACACACACACACACACACATACACACACACACACACACACACACACACACACACACACACACACACACACACCCTGAAATTCTACCATAATACCTATCTGTCCCTGAGGTTACAGACAGTCTCACATTTATTCACGTAAGTTCCCCATCCTGCATCACACTTGGTAACATACACTCATTAACATATCATTCCTCTAAATGCCTAGACAACTGATCACAACACAAGACCTGTTACTCCATTACCTCCTTGACGTGAGTGGAGTAGGTTTTACAAGGCCCTACTGCTGTCATCCAGAGTTCACGCTGGGTATGTCTGGACATTGTGAGGATGGCCCCATATGTTAGGGGCTACTACCTTCAGTCCATAATGTCAGGCACCGGAGTGTCATACATAACTATTGCTCAGTACATGCCAGATCTGCTGCTAAATCAACTTATCATGTGGACAACAGTAATATATGGATACACTCCCTGGTGTTGTCTAGTAATTCCCCAATGCATCTGTAGTGCTGCATATGTGGGTAGTCATTCACCTTTCTGCTGATTGCAATTTTAAGGGTATACCTCGTGTCTAGTTTCCATCCCTATGCATGTTCCATGCTACAGACCTTATTATACTATCAGCTGTCCTGTGATTACATATCAGACAAGTATTCCTGGTGTCTCATGGGTCAGTCCATGTCCATGTACTGCACGATTCCAAAGGGAAGTAGTGTCATATGAACAACCCCTCAATCACACATGTGCATACATGGACACCAAGCAAACACACACACATGCACACACACATCCTATATGTATCAAGCCCCCTCCACTCCACCACATTGCACTTACAGTCAAAATACCCCCCCACACACACACACACACACACACACACACACACACACACACACACACACACACACATACACACACACACACACACACACCTACAGGTGAGGTTGCACAAAGATAGTACGCAGTCCTCCCATTAACCATCTGTCAACATGCATAACATATGGTACTCAACAGCATGCAGTGCAGCTATAGTCAATCCATCCTAGCAACAGTATACATATGTGTGATGCATGGGTTGTGTTAGTAGGTGATGCCCTTTCCCCTAGAAAACACTGCACCCATGTACACAGTATTGCTGTGCACCTGTTCTGTACCGTGCCATGTACTGTGCACCATACCTCACAGGTGTACAAACCATTGCTGAATGTGTATTACTGTGTCAGTTATGTTTGTTGTAATGCTCACAGCCCCTATGTGTTTGTCCGACATATACCTGGGATGATATGTAGACATATGTCATTTGTGAATGCCTCAACATCAGCGGTGCATGTATGATCAATACAATACTATTACAATGACAACCATCAAACCTTACCATGGCTATGGGGAGTGTACACACCCTTACTGATATGATGCACGCTTCCTTGATATGCCATGGGACCACATCACCACATATATTAACATTACATGAGCCTGATATGTGACATATGTCCTGTACATTCACATGCAGTGTCTAACAAATGTGTTAGGTGTGCAGATGCTGACCACGATGCATACACTTCATGGGTACATATGTGTGCATGCCCTTATCATTATGGTTTGTTGCACCTATTACTATGTTTACTACAGCAGTCACTATTCCTGGCAGGGATATACTAGCATGGGCCATCTGCATTTGCCAGTAAATCATCAGTCTGCCCTACACATGTCCCCCAACTCTGCATGATTGCAAGGTCAACTCATGTGCACATCCCTTGGAGTTCACACACTGCCGTCACTATTTCTGTGGAGCCAGGGTTAAATCTGCCACAGTTCCTGAACCTGACTGTGTGCAGATACAGCCATTTGTCACATCCTTAGGATCCCTGCTGAAGTACACTGGTGTATCATGATGACACACCCTCTCCACCTTCAGCCTTTTTGCAGATGCTTGACAACTATGGCCTACACATGTGTGTCAGCTTGCAGTGTCCCAAACACTGATCACCACTTGTAACAGCCTAGTCCCAGCTAATGACTGGTAAACATACAGATGTACACTGGCACCAGCACAGTACAGATGGGGATGGTGGGCCTGAGGTGGGGTGAGGCATTGATTGTGCAGCACCTGTATCTTACATGATACTGTCTGTAGGTTTCCAACGTGGTCATGGTACCACCAGTACACATTGCAATGCATGACTGTTGGGGACTTCTTCTGTTATGCATACACTACCTGTAGAGAGGCCTGGCTGATGTTTCCTGTGGTACAACTGTCACATCTGATTACCTTAACCCATTGGCCACATGCTTGCAGAGTCCAGGTAATTGCTGTCACGGGTACCACACAGCCAGTACTTGCTGGACATTTTTGCTACCCCCTCAGTGTTGTGGCATGTTAGTGGGCAGCCTTCATGACCAGTTTGCTACATGTGACATAATTTGTCTTGGGTGGCCATCTGTTTATTTCCTACATCATTCCTGTCCCATACATCCTTGCCACATACATGATTGTCTGCACTGTTTGCCATGGCATATGCAATGGTGAGGTATGGCTACATGTGCAGCTCATGGATGCTACCTGTTGGGTATGGGTCCCACGCCATGTCATGTAAGATGTGTGCAAGCCATGCCTGCCTGGTAAGTGTACACATTTAATGGCCAAACGTCTTGGAATGCAGAACAATATGTGGTGTGACATTGGGAATGTGTACTTGCTGAAAGGTGCATTTCCATGACAAATGCATGCAGGCAGTACCTCAACAGCTGCCTCCACTATTTTTTCTTCTGGAGTGTGTGCACACATATGTTTCCAGTGTTTGTGAAGGTATGTATTCCCCATATTTGCTGCCCTAACCTACAATTCCATATTATACAATCAGTCCTCATGTTGGGCCCACATTGCAGGTATTAAGGGTTGTGGACCACAGTATTATGATATGCCGTAGTGTAGCTCTGTAATTGTAATACTGGTATATACACAGTTGTAGCACTGTATAAGGGTGATGTTTCACACATGCCCCTACTGTAGGCCATGTGTTCCACCATTATGTTCATCCCTGTGGACACATTTTGCAATGACAGGATGTTAGTTATCTTGCAGGTTTCTGACATACTCTTCAGATACCCCATCGCGGTCACCACTGTGATGTAGTGCAGTTAACAGCAACAATACGTGAACATGTATGGCATGCTTTATGGGTAGGTGTGTTAGATGTGTGCATGGAATATATCATAGCCATTACATGAACGGTGTATTGGCAAGCATGAACATAAACCATACTCACCAGTTACAGGCTGCTGCCATGGTGGTATACCAGAGGAACCTATATAAGTGTGTGAGAGATGTGATGTCAGTGGCCACAGCTGTGGCATTGCTATAGGGTGGGTGCAGCATTACAGTACATCAGCAGTACAAGTCCACAATACTACAGCTTATGCACTTCTGTTTATTACTACTATGCAGCAACAGACTATATATATATATATATATATATATATATATATATATATATATATATATACATCTCACATATGCATGATCTACCTGTACAGATGCAGATGCATATGCAACAGTGGTCTACTGATGTGTCCTGTGGCCTTACCTGCATGCTCCTCAGCCGGTGTGTGGGTAGCACCCACCTCCACTATGGTCTCCTCCAGTTGTTGCATGTGTGGGCAGGCAGGTGCCAAGTGGCTGGCCAGGAGCTCCTCAACATGTGTCAGGGGGGGGTGGAAGGCATGACCCCCCCCTTGCAAGGTGATCCCCCCAGACTGCAGCAGCATGCCAATGGGCATTGAGAAGCAGGTCGCTACAATGATGCCAGACCTGCTTATAACTGCGGTTATGCAGACTGACATCATTGACCCTGTGGACTAGATTGTTCCACAGCGTGGTCTGCTCCTGCTGCTCATGGGCTGTCCTGCCAAAGAGCATCTGGTGGTGCTGTATCAGGTGGTTAAGAATGACCTCATTTTCTTCCACTGAATACATCGGTAACCGGCCATGGGAAATTTTGCCTGAAATACATAAAGATGGAAACAGGTCTGAGCAGCTCATACAGCAAGGCTACCATAGTTCTTAATACACATCTCTGTCTCCCCCCCCACCATATCTGTGACAACAAACTGTTCACACAACTCAGTAGGTATGGCTACACTATCTACCATTGGGACATATATCGTATTGTACCATGCTTTGTGCTATGTGTTTGTAGCCATGTTCCCTCTGGGGACACTATCATTGCTGGCCTGTTACGGACTATTTCACCTGCATGCCATTGTTAGGGCCACTATGGTTCTATATATGCATGTGGTCTGCTTGCTATGTGATTGCTGCACATCTGTCGGTATGTGTTATTTGGGATATCTATGCATGCTGTTGGACATGTTCTGGGATTGTGTGGACTATTACTACCCATGTATGTTCAATAACAGTGACACAATAACATGTTTAGGGAATAGTTGTCAGCAGAACCACCTCTCCTACCTCATCTGGCCATGTTACCAGACCACATCACATGTGGGACCCACGCTGGGGCCTCCTCATCTACTGGTCCAGCACTACCTTCAGGTGGAACCACCTCAGGAGATGGTGCCCCCCCTACGGAGGCACACACAGACATGATCCTGTCACACGAGGTCAGGTCCAGGGTCTGTTGCATAGGGGGCTCCACAGAGATTTGTGGGATGTGCTACAGCACCTTGAGGTTCTCAGTACACAATCACAGGGTCCACATGCTCCTCCTGCTCAGCCTCCAGGCCAGGCACCTTCAGGGCCGTGAAGCTGCTGTTGTGACTAGCAATGGGTGGGGGCCTTGTTCCCATTCCTGCACATTTTATTTATGTAGCACAGTGTGATAACAGTGCTTAATACAAAAGTTCTATTAAGTGATTGTAACTCTACATTACCATATGCTACCAGAGTTAACACATGCAGTCCAGCAGTTAGACCTTTATTGTCAGGCTATTATGGTTTTATTTACATACAACCTATATGAGACTCTTCCTGCCATATTCTCTGGTGTATGCAGTACATGCCTTAAACAATACAGTTTTTTTTTACAGGCAATTAACTTACTACTACATTTAGATTTATTTCCTATGACAGTACATGCAAGAGTATTACTAACCTGCCTCACATCGCAACCGCTGCAGTCTACAGGCATGGGCTTCCTGGTTTGCAGCCCACTCATCTGCCACTGTGAAAGACATGAGGAATATTTAGCCATACCTATCCATAACATACATGAGCTGGTAATTATTAAACAGGTAGTGGACTGATACTTACACATGGCTGGGACATCCCCTGTCCTCCTAGCCTCTTGGATCCACTGATCCAAGAGATCCCCCTTTCTCTGCTTCAGGTCTGCATAGTGATGCCTGACCTGCTCACCAGTTTGGGGTATGTCAGTGGCACTGGTGAAGTCATGGGTGAGATGGTCCCAGGCTTCCACTTTGTATTGGGAACCCTGGTACTGGCCCTGCAGCAGTCTCTGGTCATGGTCTTTCACAAGGAGTCCTGCCATGACTCTGGACTCCTGGATGCCCTAGCGCTGCACCCGAAAGCACACACCCTCTCCCATACCAGACATATTGCCTACAGGAGGAAGCTGCAACCAGTTATGAGATGTATTCCCACCTCTTGGGTTTAACCAGGGCCGGTTTCCCCAGACTTTGCTGTGATTGGATGGTTTTGAAAATGCTAAGCTATGGGAAAACCTACTTACCTAAGGTTGGCATTGCTTAAAGGGGTATACCAATGGGCAGACTGAGTTAGCTGGACTCCACATTGCTTACACCTACTAAGCTGGGCTGTGCAATGCTTAGCATTGCTTAATGATTAATTTGCATTATATTTGCTTTTTGGCATTGATTTATTATTCATTATATGTTATATATGTATTTGGTATCCATGATTCATGTGTACATACACTGTATGGGGTCCTTGTGTTTATTAGGGGATTTCAACACTTTATTACAATGACACCTCACATCTGGGCTAACTGCAGTACTCCAGTTTACATATTTATGTTATGTAGTAGGTTATACAACATAAAACTGTATATAGATTCCTGTTCAATTTGATTTTCCTATAGTGAGGATCTATTTGGTGATACCTCAATCTTATGTACTGCTGTGATGGCTTAGTGGTTAACTTCTGTGACTATAGTGTACAGGGTCTTGGGTTCAAGACCTGCAAAGGCTGTTTATTTTGTTTCTGGCAAGGACAGCGGCTATTGCATACAGAGTGATTAAGGCACTTTTAAGCAATTGTAAGCGGGTTTGCTTGGGTTTGCACGAGGGTAAGCAATGCTAACCTTCAGTTAAATATGCTTACAGAGAGTTAGCTTCAGTATTGCTTAACCTGCGTGCGCACTGCTTACCCCAGTGCAAACGGGCTTAAACTTGCTTACTACTGCTTAAATATGCTTATTCATGCTTACTACTCCTTAGATATGCTTACTCGTGCTTACTATTGCTTATTTCCACTTACCACCACACTAATTTAGACAGTAATGTCAAATGGTTCTTGGGAAGATGGTGGATTTGGAAACTGTATGGCTTTATCATTCATTGCACATTTTAACTTCCATTTGTATCCCTGATTCCTGTGTACATAAACTGTATGGGGCACTTGTGATTATCTGTGTACTTTACAACATTATGACAATGACACCTCCCATCTGCATTTAATGCAGTACTCTAGTTCACAAATATATGTTATTTAGTAGGTTATGCAATAAAAATTTGGTCATAAAGTGATTTGACATGGAAAATGGAATGTACTGTAGTGGGATTCGAACCAGGAATGACTGCTCGTAAGGCAAATGCTCTGCCCATTTCATTGTTGCTGTACTGTTTCATTTGCATATATCTTGCTTTTTATCCTCTTGTGCCATTTATGCTGCATTAACAGTAGCTAAGTGATGGGCAAACCCACGCACCTATGGTGAAATTTAATCTGTTTCATAAAAAAAAAAAAAAAAAACTTCTTTATATTTAATATGTTTTAACTATTGCTCTTGTAAACCTGGGGGGGATGTTGCTGGGAGTATGCAAACACCTATGGACGGTCTCACTCATTCTTATTCCTAATTGTTGTTGTTGATTGCAGGGGCATGTATATTCTGAGAGCACTGCTCTCAGACATGCCCCCTGCACTCATACATGCTCCGTGTCCGTTTAGGAGCTCAGGCAGCACGCCTTCATTGATATGTATGGCATGCTGCCGTCCTGCCATTAAACGGCCGCTTTCATGCAGGACTAAGCTAGTCCTGCATGGAAGGATAGTGAATCCGTGGGTGTATGATCATTGTTATTCTCCTTAAAGGTCTACATCCAAAATCCCAGTCTCTCCTTGTTGCTTGAGCTTCTCCCCTGTTTCATCATCATCCCTTTCCACTTTGAATTATAGCTTTCAGCTTGTGCTATGTATAGGATGCTTAACTGTGTTGCTCTGAAATGCCTCTTTAAATCAGGTAATACCAGCCTGCCTTGTTCTATTGGAAGAATCAGCTTATCCCATTTGACTCTTGCCATCTTTCCCTCTCAGTAAGATCCTTCAGCTCTTTATTAATTGCTATCCACAACTTCTCCTCTGATTAAAAGAACTATGTCTGACCAGTGTATAAAACTAAAGGGACTAAAAATATTTTAACTGCTTGTATCTTACTATCCATATGAATATAACAGAGCTTCCATTTTCTCAGTTTTTGTATTATATTTTGTTTAGTCTCTTCCCACATATCGTTAGCCGATACATCAGAATCAAAAGAAGTCATACCTTTAGCACAGCATGCTAATGGGTATAGCTCTGAATAGGCTTGCTAGGAGTAAAACTTCAGTAAAAGTTCCTACATCTATCGAGTGTATGTTTGTACTCCACAAAGTTCAACTCAGTCCAATATAGCTAAACTATGAAGTTAAACAAGTCAATGAAAAAATAGCTTTTTGCTCCAGGCAATAATGCTAATCTTCTAGAAACAGAAACAACTCATCCTCTCCACAGAATAATTACCACTATCAGACTGCTGACACACTTGGCTAAATGTTACTGTCATTGTAATTAAGTTATAAATGGCAAAAGTGAGGAAAACAGCAGATTTAGTACAGGACAATAACACAGTAATTAATGAATTTAGTCAGGCAACTCTACAAAACAACAATTCCATTGCTAGTATAAAAAAAATAAATAAAAGGAGTAAAACCTTGGTTAAATAATACAAAAAAACAGCAAAAACAGTTATGACTAATGGAAACAGTAGATGTACCCCAGGTAAACAACCCAGTAATTAATTAATTCAGTCAGGTGACTGTAGCAATACAACACTTCAATTTCCAGCAAGGAAAGTGAAACAAAATGAGGAAAAACTTGTTTAAATGACAGTAAAAATGGAAGAAATTAACAGGTAACAATAAGTGCACAAGAAATAAAGTACTTTCCTGAATGTTGGTTTTAAAATGATAGGTAATGAAAGGTTTCAGGCAACATTGAGGAGGGAGGATGAAGATACCAGATCTATTCAGATATGTAATGGCAGTCAGTATGACTCAAAAATTAAGGGTAGAGTTGGAGGGCCAAAGGAAGTGGATGTGGGATGGGGATATAAGAAGTGGAGGTCATGGGGTGAGGTAGAAAAGGGATCTGTGGTGGATTTTATGAAGAGAAGGAGCTTGAGTGAAGACCTGCTGAGAGGAATTGCTGATGAACTTGTTAGAGAGGAGTGGAATGAGGAGGTATGGGATAAAATGAAAGTTATTGAGTTTCCTGAACTAGGCAGACATTCGAGGTTGAAAAGAAGGCTTGGCTGTACCTGAGAGCAACAAGAGGATTGAAGGGATTGTGATGGATAAGTTGGCAAATTTAGAGAACAGGAAATATATAGATGGGCTGAGTGGAAGGATGGAGGCATGTAATAAACACAAGTCAGGAGGGAGAGAGGATTGGGAAGAAATGGAAATGTTCTGTAAGAGCTGTTTTTATGAGAGGAGAGCATTGGAGGATGATAAGCTATGTCAGAAAATGACAGAAATGTGCACAGCATTCAAGGGACTGGAGCCAATTTATGATCATTGTGTCTGGTTGCCACCAGAATACATATCACTCCGGTGCTGTTGTTAAAGTGGGAAAGATGGGACTTGAGTGAGTGCTGGAGGTGTGAGGCATTGAACCATTTGCACAGCACTTGGGATGACACTGTTATGGAATTAAAGGTTATTGCGAGAAGGCAGCATAGGTGTGCACAGTGGTATAAGGGAAGGAGATGAATGAGTCATGGCAGATGTACTTGTTTAAAATGCATTCTAGTGACCAGGAGTAACTAAGTAATAAAAGGGTAGTATTAGTGATGATGGCTGACTGGATGCAGAATAAGTCAGCAATGTTAGGAGCAGGTGTCTGCAACCTAGATATATATATATATATATAAGGCATTAGGAAAGGTGATGGACAGGTGGAGGAAGTATAAGAATATGCTAGAAGAATGGGACAGATAGTGTGAATGGGAAGGTAAATTAGAGGGGGTCTGTCAAAGGAAGTAGTCTTAAAGATGGTTATGTTGGCCATATGATAGAATGGGAGGGGTTCAAGGGGTATAATGTGTAAATAATTGAAAGAATCTGGGGGATTGCGAACAATTTTTTTTCTATGAGATGTTGATATTGTATAGATGATATGGAAGTGGTATGGTGTACTGTTTGTTTGTAAATCTTCAATAAAAATGATTAAGTATAAGAAATGCACATTAGTACACTTATGATGATAAGCTCATTCAGATATGGTAACAAGTAAAGCCATAGTGCATGCATTAGTGATATATGCACTCCCTATTGAAATGTCAGCACTCGCAATGCTGAGTGCCGACACACAGGGAAAAAAACAGAAAATGCAGGGGAAGATCGAACATCAAACATCGCTCCTCTCCTTTAGACTTGTTTTTTGCAATTACATCTCCAGAGCTTATATATACCAATTCTGAGATTACCATACCTCAGAGAAAAGGGGATATTCTGAGAAATGGCCATCTCGGACTCGGATAATTACAAGTCCATTTTTTGACCATTCAGTTTCTGTATTTTGGGACTCGCTCATTTCAAATGGTTACCTGATATATGTTTTCACAGTTATACCTGTATCGGTACAGAGGTGCAGCGATTCATACTGCTGCCTCACAATTCTTGATTCTCTGATCTGGTTCCTGATTTGGGTGCCTCCTGTGTGGAATCTGGAGTCTGCGTGCCTTTCCTGTACCAATGTAGTTATTTACTTGGTGTAATACTTTCCTCATGCAACCCAAAAACGTGATGACAGGTGAACTGGTAATCATCTGCACTGCCCATAGGTGTGTGTGTGATGGATGAGTCAGTGTGTGAGTGAGTCACTGAGTGCAGACATCCTATAATGGACCAGTATCTCATCTAGGACTGGTTCTATGCCTTGTTCCCACTGATTGCTACAATAGTCACCTTAAAATGTGACCCTGAAAAGGATATAGCTGGTATAAGGCAATAAATAAATAAACAAACATTATATGGAATCATCACTTTTGTAATGATGTGAAAGAGTACTTTATTCACAGCAACATTCTCAGTTCATGAAAAGTTGTCAAATCACTTAATGCCATATCTTACAAATGTACATATCATGTTGTCTATATGACTGAATTTGCTCTATATGATGAAAACATGAAGAAAAAATGCAAGACGGATTCTTTAGTAGGTATAGTCTAGCCCTGGTTGACTGTTTCCAAGGTTGGTTGATTGCCTGTAGCTAGATATTGGTTTACTGAAACTATGACTTGCTATGGCAAGTTTACTAATCTCTTCTGATTGATGTTACACTTAATGTTTCATATTCAACTTGATTTGCAATAGTGAGGATGTATCATGGGAACCTAGAAGTTACAATATAACAAAAAGATGGAAGATATCTAAATACATTTATGAAATATTTAGTATAGAAAATGTGAATTCAGTAGCAGGAACTCAGAGAATTTACATATTATTCCCCAAGGTACAATAATTGGGCTAGACTAGGCAGAAATTATATTTCACAGGAACATGTTCATTTAATTGAAAGCTTTGATACATCCAATAACTATTTCAGGTCATGTGCCAATAGCAATAAGATACAAATGCAAGGTAATGAAGTAAAAATGAAAAAAGTTAAAAAGATTAAAAAAGTTAAAAAGAAAGGATTTTACAGAATGAGTAATGGAAATTATTTGAGAACTATTAGTGAAGATAGAAATTTCATCAGAAGTTATAGCTAGTGAGTGGGATAAAATGAAAGTAGAGTAAAATGAAAGCAGAGTTTAAAAATAGGGTAGAAATAAAAGAAAAAGAAATATGGTTAAGAAATAACAATAATTTAGAGGGGCTGACAAAGGTTAAAGTATTGCAGAATAAGAGGACTCTCATGGAGAAAGAACAGGCGCAACTGCAGAGTGCTAAAGAGAAAATAAGCAAGCATCTGGATAAATGCATGAGTTTAGAAAGACTGCTGATAATAACTCCAGAGCACAAAAACTCTGAGCACAACTTGGGCAACAGAAATTTGAAAGGGTTGTTGCCAAACTTAGGGAACTTATAACAAGAAAATATAACCAGAGATCTTATAGAGGTATTAGAGATATTTCAGACATTTTGTGAGATTTTCTATAAAGCAGAGGAATGTGGAAATCAAGGAAACGTATGCCAAGATTAGAGGTAGATGAGGCTGAACAATTAACAGTTAAGGTAGGAGGAGATGAGATAAAAATGATGATGCATAATCAATCTGCAGGAAAGTCTCCAGGAATAGATAGTATTCCTGTGGAAGTTTGGAAGATAGGGAAGAAGAGAGTGCTAAAGATCTGGAAGGGTTTGTTTAACAGTATTTTAAAAGGAAGGGAAACACCAAAACCCTGGAAGAAAGATTTGGTAGCTGTAAAACCTATAGACAGTAAAGAACAATAAGTCTCAGATTCATATGGGCCCATTTAAACCATGATTATAAGTGTTTATGTCAGTGATAACTGAATGAATGGCAAAGATATTTCCAAACTTGATGGATATGGATCAATGTGATTTTGTGAAGGGAAGGCAAATATTTAACAACATTAGTAGAACAATGATGACCTGAGTACAGCAAAGTATAAGGAAATACTGTTGTTGTTGATGGATCTTGATGCAGAGAAACCATTCAGCAGAGTAAGCTGGGATTTTATGAGTATGACAATGGAAGCATCTGCATTCCCTGATACAATAAGGTTAATTAAAAGCATATATGATGAATTAGAGGCAAAAATTTAAGTGGGAGGGTTCCTCTTTGATAAGTTGTGTCTGAACACAAAAACCAGGCAAGGGGGGGGGGGTCCTCTTTTCTCTTTGTTCCGAGTAATTTTTTAGTGGGCCTGAATTCTTTGGGCCTGAACTTTCCTCTTCCTGTGAGGGAGAGATCAACAAGCAGAATAAGAGGGGGGCAGCAGAAAATGCAACAAAGAGGCAGGAGCTCAACCAGATACAAAAGGAAGTTGGGCGAAGGAATGACAAGCCCATTAACGATAAAAAAAGCATTTCAGCAAGTAAGACATTGATTGTTAATCTTTCCAGTCATTGCTTAACTGAACATGAAATGATTGTTTTGAATAAAGGTCTTGCATTTATTCCTACAGCTGATATGCGAATAACAGATATTATTTTTGACCTTAAGATGTTTTCACGAAATCTTACATTAAAATGTATGTTTAATGGAGCTCATAAACAACGCATTGACTGTTTTAAAAGACCGAGTGTTTTTGTGCCTAAGCATAATTCATTAGTCAATGCCTTTGAACAACTGTGTATATCCAATATTTATCAGGTATATAATAATAGATTAACAAATAAGACAATGAATAATAAGTGTAATTTAAGTAAGCTAGAATACAAAGCCTTGAGTGATTTAGAGAATAATGTGAATCTGGTCATTAGACCAGCAGATAAAGGAGGACAAATAGTGCTAATGGATAGAACAGATTATGATATAGCCATGTATATGATATGCTATCAGAGGATAAATTTTATGAAGTTATTACACCAGCACATGTCAACACTATGATTAACTCTATTTCGAATTCTATCAGGTGGTTGGAAGTTTCCTCAATAGATCAAGAGTTAGCTAAATATTTTTACACAGCAAATCCCACTATTCCTATCATACAAGGACTGCCTAAAGTGCATACGAATCTCAGTAAGTCACCTATGAGACCAATAGTTGCAGGTAACAACTGGTGCACTGAATCTTTGTCAATCTATTTAAAGAAATGTCTCAGGCTTGTAGTCAATAAGTCTCAGATAGTTTTAAGAGATACAGAACATTTTTTTAAGTGATTTGTTTCAATTTTCTAAACAAGTAATTTTCCATACTAAATTTCTGTTTGTAACATTAGATGTGGTTTCCTTGTTCACTGTAATTCCCAATAATACGGGTATAGAATATGTTAAAAAAATATTAGTGGATTCTGGAGAATTTGATAGCAACAACATATTTTTGATAGAGACTTTATTGAATCTAGTACTTCAGAATAATATTTTTGTGTTCAGGGAAACCATATACAGGCAAAAGAATGGTGTAGCTATGGGGAGCTCGTGCTCCAGTAGTTATGCCAATGCAGTTATGGCAGTGTGGGAATCACAATATTTAATGAAGGGTCCATTTAAAGATTTTATTTTATTTTATAAAAGGTTTGTGGACTACCTTTTTATTATATGGAAAGGAACAGAGGAACAACTATTAGATTTTATGAACTATGTTAATGGTTCATCTGATTTTTTACGGTTCACTTTGAACTATTCAGTAGATGGTATAACTTTTTTGGATGTGTTTGTTAGTAGGGATGATAAGGGTGAGATAAGCAGCAGCTTATACAGGAAGGACAGTCATGCTAATCAGTTATTAAATAGAAAGAGTATGCACTCTAACTTTATATTTAGAAACGTTGCCAAGAATCAATTTTTTAGAGCTTCAAGGTTAAATGTGAAAAATGAAGTTTATGAACAGCAAAGAAAGAGAACAGAATCAGAGTTATTAGAGAGAGGGTATGAAAGGTGTATGATTGAGAAGAATTCCTTAGCTGTTGATTCTATGAGAAATACCATAGCCAAACCTTATTTCTCAGAGAGAGTTAATAGTGGGGGACGCCCGATGAATAATCAACTAAGGATGTCTCTTAGTTATACCAGAGATGTTAGTATGTACACTCAGATTATAAATGAACATTGGAATATTTTAATGACAGATGACCATATTAAGGATATAGTAGGCATAAGACCGCAATTTTCATTCAAGAACAAAAGGTCTCTCAGGAATAGGTTGTGCAATAGTACTTCTATTAATTACACAGCATTAGAGTCAGGTACTAAATCATGTGGTAGATGTAGGTACTGTGGTTTTATTTCCAAGAACAACACTTTTAGACACCCAGATACAGGTGAGATTTTTCACATTACTGCAGGTGCCACTTGTGAGACCGTACATGTTGTTTATCTTGCGTGTTGTTCCCTATGTAATAAATTTTATGTAGGCAAAACTGATCGTTCACTGAAAGAGAGAATTAAGGAACATTTATATCATATCAAGAAAAAGAATGATATTAATGCACTTGCCAAACATGTTATTAATACTGATGAACAGCATATGTTTAAATTCTTAGTGTTAGGTACCACTCACGGTAGTATAAGAGGTGGTAATATTAGGCATAGAACAGAAGAACTGGAAACGAATTGGATTGTGAGACTTAGAGCAAATTATGGGCATGGTCTCAATGACTGTGTACCCATTAAACCAGTTCTATATAAGAGACATCTTCGTAAATAAGTATTTATATACATTATAATTTTTTAGATTTTTATGTTTTGTTGTATTTAATTTGTTCATTTGTTTAGCAGTTTATATATATGAATTTTATTTTTTAATTTATATTATTAATAGCTTTTTGTTTACAATGTATGTATTGCTTTTATTTTTGTCATCGTTTGATAATGTGATCATTTGCAAGTATAAAGGTGGTGTTTTAGTAACTTTGTTTAAACACCTGATGAAGCTATATGTGAAAGCGCTTGTGTTACCATTAAAGCTGAGCAACGAACGGATATTATTGGATGTATTTACTCTACACATCTTTCTTTATTTACCATTTGTGACTTTGTGTTGAAGTGAATACTGGAGGCATACCTTTGCTTACTTGGTTTGTTTTTTGACATTTTTTTCTATTGCGAAGGTATTAGGTGTATGCTTGGTGTTTTTGTATTTGTATTAGTAGAACAATGATGACCTGAGGACAGCAAAGTATAAGAAAATACTGTTGTCATTGATGGGTCTTAATGCAGAGAAACCATTCAGCAGAGTAAGCTGGGATTTTATGAGTATGACAATGGAAGCATCTGCATTCCCTGATACAATAAGGTTAATTAAAAGCATATATGATGAATTAGAGGCAAAAGTTAAAGTGGGAGGGTTCCTCTCTGATAAGTTGTGTCTGAACACAAAAACCAGGCAAGGGGGGGATCCTCTTTTCTCTTTGTTATTTGCATTGTATTTAGAGCTATTGACAAAGACAGTAAGGGGCTCAAATTCAAGGATATAATCGGTATGGTAATCAAGAACAGTTAGCTGTATTTGCATATGATATTATTTTGTACCTGATAAAACCAGAAAAAGGACATCTCAGTGCTGTGTAACGTTCTGAGACTGTTTCAAGTTTTTTTTTTTTATATAAAATTAAATCAGACAAAACAAAGGTTATATATTTAACAACTTTAAAAATATAATTGATTGTAATAAAAACATTGAACAATTTCTATTTCTTATATTCCCTACAGCACACTCCCCTGATTGCCTAGATTCTTTCATCATCAATGCGATGCAAAAATTAAAGGAAACTAACTTGATATTCTGGCATCAGTTTATTGAAAATAAGAATATTAAACCACTAAACTCTATTTTATGTAGTTTTGTTAATAATCAAGACATTTGGTTGTTTATACACTCATTATGGCAGGTTATAGAAAACAAAATGAGAGTATCAATCAACCTAGAGACTGAATCTACACCTAGTTCGATTCAACGTTTTATTAGGTGTCTTGAAAAGACAGATAAAAATGAAGTATCTCACCTATCTGTAAGATACTAAGAGAAGAGAGTGACACTCTAAAGTCTGACTCCAATTTTTGAAATTACTATGTAAAGATTAATGGAGAACAAATATTTGATGAATAAAAAAAATGTTATTGAATTCTATGTATGGTACCTCTTCTTCATTATATTGGAGATTGTATACATGGAAATTTATGAATAGGAGTTTCTATACTCCACATAAAATAAATGTTATACTCAAAAACAGTGAAAGTAAATGTTGGAAATGTGATGAATTACTATAGGCCAACTGGGTTCACATGTTCATTGTATCTAGAAATCTTGTTCAATACTGGAAAGACTTCAGATATGTTGTAAATGCTTTATGGTCTGATAACTGTCATATTTCTAACTCACTAATCCTATTCAATGTTCCTATAACTAATGTAATACAGAAATCTCAGATTCAGTTACTCTGGTCAATTCTTGCAATTGCCAGAAAAGTTATTACTTTGAACTGGAAAAGTAAACAAAGATTTGATGTTTAAAGATTTTATTAATTCAGCAAAATTTGTTTGTAAAAAAGAACCACAAACCATTTGTTATAGAACTCATAACATTACTCATAAAAAATAGCATGGCAAACACTGGAAAACCTTTTGAACAAATACTGATAACTTCTCATGGATAAAATTATTGTTTATCATGGATGAATGTTATATGTACATTTGCATATGTTTATAATGAAAACAAAATAAAAATGTTTTTGAAAAAAAAAACAAAGGTTATAGCTGTAAACTATGTACCCACACATGAATTGGTTCAGCAATGCCCATATTTATGGGAACATGATAAAAGGAAGTATTTAGGAGTATGGGTTATAAAGGACTCTGTTATGGCAGCTAAAGATATGTGGGAAGAGACTAAGCAAAAGACAATACAATAACTCAGAAACTGGAAGCTCTTATTTATGGATATGGATAGCAAGATACAAGCAGTGAAAATGCTTTAGTCCCTTTAGTTTTATGTATGGATCAGGTATATTACTAGTAACCAGAGGAGAAGTTGTGGACAGTAATTAATAAAGAGTTGAAGGATTTTATCTGGGATGGGAAGAGGGCAAGAGTCAAATAGGATAAGTTGATCCTTCCAATGGAACAAGATGGTCTAGGATTACCTGATTCTAAGGGACATTTTAGTGCTATTCAGTTAAGGCTGATGTACATAATACAAACAGAAAGCTATATTTCAAAGTAGAAAGGGATAATGATGAAGTGGGGATAAATTCAAGAAATAAGGAGGGAGTGGGATTTTGCATGCAGATTCTTAAGGAGAATAACAACAGCCATGCAGAATATTATATTCATAAAGTAGCAGAAAGTATTCTAACAACTAAGCAAATGTGAGAATGGAGATAGAAGATTCTGCTGATAAGGATGACTGCAACTACGGGTACAGAGTATAGGCAAGAGGGGGGGGGGCTGGAATTTACTGGATAAAACTGGCAAAGAAACCAAGGCACTGGGAGCACATAACTGAAGAGGGAAATGTAATAAAATGAGGAAAGGCCAAGAGGACATTTGGACTGCAGACTACAGATTGCCTTCTCTATCAGGGGCTGATAGAGTATAGGCAAAGAGAAAGGAATAGTAGAATCCTAAGTGAAAGACCTGCTCTGGTAGATTTTTTAGTTGAATCTAGAAAAAAAAGCTGCTGTTAAAAAATAGATAATTAATTTGGCATATTAAATATTGTATGATAACTGCAGGAAATAATTAGAGGAAGTCAGAAAAGATTGGGAAGACAGATTGGATAAACAATTCATAAGAAAAACTTGAGGACATATGCACAACTCCCAAATATGCAACAAAGTCTAGATTTATGATTTTTGTTTGAAAGTGTTTGCGTGGCCATTTTTATACCCTAAACAGACTCTAGAGACCTAATTTTCCTCAGGTAGATGGCAAATGTTGGCGGTGTGATATGGAAGAAAGAGATACATGGGAGCATATGTTCTCAGAGTGTAATGAGTTGGCAGACTTTACAAATTCCCTATGGACTACTCTGTCGGAAAATGAGTGTAAGTAAAGACATTTTTTTTTTTTTTTTTTTTTTTTTAGTTGGGAAATAGGATCTAAATTGAATAGGCATAGCAAGGTCTTCTTAAGTTTAATTCTGGTGGCTGCCAAAAAAAGGAATTGCCAGAAAATGGAAATCATTTTCTAAACCAACTATACCTGAAATATTGAATATTGTTACAGATAAAAGAAAAGAAAGTGGGATCTTTAGAAAAGAGATGGAGCAAACTACCTAGGTAGAAATAGAAATTGTGGAACAATATATTCAGAATGATGTTCTGGAGAAGGAGTAAGGTTTAAGGGAAGGCAGAAGTTGAACAGTATTGATTATATTATACTGTTTAGAACAATATATCTAATGTATAATGTTTGTAAATATGAACTTGTTAATATGGTTTGATTACTTTTATATAAATGTAAGTTTGCTTATGTCACAAGGGATACCTCAGTAAAGGTGTTTTTTAAATATATATATATCTTGCCTGTAGAGCAACAGCTGTTTTATTGTGGTAGCTATTTTTCACATGCAGTTGTATTTACATAGATGACCCACTTTTTGTTGTGAAAGGACTTGTACCTTTTCAGGATTTTTTTGATAGAATTAATTGTAAAACTATGGTACTTGCTTTGCTGTGCAGTACTTCGTGCAGGCCTGCTACAGCTGCTAACATTTCTTTCAGCCACAACTTCTCACCTTTGTTATCTTATGTGGTCCTTGCTATATGGTGATTTCCTACAGGCCTGCAGTCTCTGTACTCAAAAATAATGTCTTAACATAGTTGACAACAAGGGTGTAGCTAGGTATTACCCTTTGTACTGTACTGACTACAATTTTCTAAACATTAATAAGCAAAATTATAGTTGTTTTTAGGTATAATATGTCCACAACTGTCTAAATTAATGCCTCCAATATGTGTTACATAGACTGAAATAATATGCATTTAATGGTTTTATAAGGAAAGCGATGCGAACATTTAAGTGCTGGAGGGACACGGCACTGTGTCAAATTTTTATCTTCTAGGTGGGTTGGGGGCAGCAATAACAGCACATGAGTACAAAATTAAATTCTATTGCTATAACCCCCCTGGTTGCTGATGACATTTATAGCAGAGTACATGACAGAGGGTGCCCAGAGGAACTATTAAAGATGGTTAGACTAAGGATTTTGAAACATCTGGAGACATTAAAAATATTGCATCAACTAGTTCTGTTGAGCATTTTTTTTTACAAACATAATTTCTTTGAAATTTTTGCTATCTATAAGTGTAGAAATAAAGATTTGTTCTTGAATTCATTCTCATATTTTATTAGAGAAGGAAGCAATGTTTCCTTTAATACTACGTATTCTAACAGCATGAATTATAAATTGAATTACAAATATTTATTATGAATTTGAATGTGTGCGGTTACTGGACTTTCCTATCCCCTCCTCCTTTTCCTATCGGC
>NC_056743.1:89130723-89248223 GCF_019279795.1 Protopterus annectens
ACCGCCATAAATAGCACAAGTAACAAAAAACTGAGGGTAATGCTACTCAATGGCAGAAGTCTAAACCTCAAAATGCACGCACTCGAGGCACTCCTCAGTATGGAGAAAATCAATAAATGTGCAGTAACAGAAACCTGGTTTTAGGCTCCAGAGAGCACCCCAACACTACCAGGCTACAACTCATACCATACATTTCGGCTACAGAACTGGGACCGAAATACAAAAGGCGGGGGCATATCCATATTCATCAAGGATACCCACACCTCCAGGTTAGTGGCACAGCACAATGCTTCAGAGATCATCCACGTGCAACTAACAACGGGCAAAACTGCAATTCAAACTGTAGCATGCTACAGATCACCTACCATGTCCCAGGACCCCCATTCCGCATTTCTGGAAAAACTAGGAAACATAAAGGTCCTACCAAACACCCTAATATTGGGTGATTTAAGTTATCCAAACATTAACTGGGAGAACTACTCAAGTGCTATAACTCCCTTGCCCAACATTTCCTAGAATTTATAAATTCAAACACCCTAGATCAACTGGTCAACACTCCCACCAGAGGTGACAACATATTGGACCTGGTCATTACCAACATGGGCGACCGGTGTTCCACACCAGAATTCAACCCCTCACTGGTTAGAACTGATCATAAACAAATCAGTTTGGATATCCACATTCCGCCCCCAACCCGGACAAGGAAACCACCATGAAAAACTTTTCAAAAGCAAACTTCACATTACTTAAGACCGAGGTGGAAAGTTTCAAAGTCCCCATGCTAAAGGATAACGCTGTCCAAGCTGCAAAATCCTTTACTAATGCATTCTACGGGCACCTACAAGAATGCATGGATCATGCTATCCCAAGCAAAACCAAGACTCACTCCTCCAAGAAAAGGAAACCAGTCTGGTGGACCCTTGCCATAAACAAGCTATACAAAAGAAGGAGGAAACTAGTACAGAAAAGAGTAAAATCCCAAGAAGGGAAGACATCCCTGATCAGTATCAGCAAGAAACTACGATCCCTCATAAAATCATCCAAGGTGAGCTTTGAAAGAAAAATTGCCAATGACTCCAAAGATAACCACAAGGCATTATTTAGCTATGTCAAGAATCTAAGTGGCAATGTTCATATCTGCTCGGAGTTAGTGCAGAATGGCACAAAATACACTGAACCAACCGATATCACCAACATCCTGACAGACAGGTTCAGTGCAAACTTCACCCTCCCTCTTACCCCCAAAAGGGCCCATAACTATACCAGAAGAATGTAGTGCCCCTGAAATCACAGACACTCAGGTTAAAACAGCCCTCACCAAAGCCAAAAACACAGCATCAATGGGACCGGACGGTGTCCCAGGCTGCGTCCTACAAGAGCTCAAAGACGAACTAACCCCTTACCTAAACACACTGTTCAAACTCAGCCTCTCCACAGGCTACGTACCCATAGAGTGGTGCACAGCAACGGTTATTCTGCTCCACAGAGGTGGAGCCACAACAGACCCTGGGAACTATCGCACTATAAGCCTAACTAGCTTGGTCTGCAAGGCTATGGAGCGCATCATCATGGAAATCATTAACAGAGACATTGAGAACCTCCAAACACTGGACCCTACCCAGTTCAGCTTTGTTAAGGGCATATCATGCCTCCTAAACCTGGTGTACTTCTTTGAGACAGTTATCAAGGCTATAGACAAGGGAAAGGTGGTACACACAGCCTATCTAGACCTCACAAAGGCCTTCGACACCATTCCCCATTCTGGTATTATAGACAAGCTCACCAGCCTGAACATCAACCCCTATGTCACAAGATAGGTTGCCAACTGGCTCACAGACAGAACCCACATGGTGAGAGTTGTGGGAGCTAGGTCCGACTCTAAACCTGTTACAAGTGGTGTTCCCCAGGGCTCAGTCCTGGGACCCCTTCTGTTCGGCATATACTTCTCAGAGGTACAGGCAAGCACAGGAGGACTATGGCTGACCAAGTTCACAGATGACTGCAAACTACGGGCTATAATTGACTCTCTGGCTGACACAGACATCCTCCAAAAGGGTCTCACTGAGACGGATACCTGGTGTCAAAATCATGGCCTCAAGCTAAATGCCAAAAAGTGCATAGTCATCCCCTTTGGGAAAAACAAATTACACCCACAAACTACCACATAGGTGGTAGTCCCCTAAATACGGAAGACGTAATAAGGGATGTGGGGACCCAAGTAGATAGTAATCTCTCCTTTGATAATCACATTGCCAAGGTGGTTAGAAAATCCTTCTATGTGGCGCACCTAATCACAAAAGGGTTTGCATCCAGATCAAAAGAGGTCATTCTGCCCCTCTACTCATCACTCATCAGACCCATCATAGAGTACAATGCCCCACTTGGGATGTACCTTACAAGACACCTGCAACAGCTGGAACGACCATAGAAGTACCTCACAAGAGGATCACTGGCCTCAAACAGATGCCCTATGCAGCTCGACTGAAGAAGCTCCAGCTGTACTCGGTTGCATACCGCCTACTCAGAGGTGATCTCTGCCTGACATACAAGGCCATGTCCAACCCAGAATTGATGGACATGCTCCACCTAAAGAAACCTTATCCCCTTGAGCCACACACTCTATGGATCTAAACCTCACCACAACAATAAATCGGATGTGCTGGAGGGATAGATTCCTGTCCCAGAGACTTCCCATGCTTTGGAACAAGATTTCAATCTACATTAGGCAGAGCTCCTCACTAACACTCTTCAAGAGAAACCTTGACGAGTGGATGGGAAAAAGAAAGTTTACCCCGGGATCACTTCAGTGGCTCTGCTGGACAGAGGCACAGGGAACTAATCTCAGGGGCGGCAAAAGCCAACACATTTTGGCTAGGCTTATAAATGCCTTCGGGCAGATAGCCTAGTACCTACCTATGAACCTATGAACCTATGTTCTTGTGTTGCTATTGATTGTATATTGCCATTCTTGTATGCATTATTTTACTGTGTGCCCACAGCTGATGCACTGCAAGTTGTGAATATGCTGAAAACACTTGGACTTAACAATAGAGCATGTCTGTATGTGTGCAAAAGTGTTGCAAGCAAGCAGGATTTGGGGGGGAAACCAATGCAGTATGAAGGCAGAGGGAGTGTGTGTGTGTGTGTGTGTGTGTGTGTGTGTGTGTGTGTGTGTGTGTGTGTGTGTGTGTGTATTTTGTGGTTTTGTGTGTGTGTGTTTGTTTCATATTTTCCTCTTTTGTGCGTGAGTGTTTGTGTGTGTGTTTATTGTAAGTGTTTTATCTGTGTTTTCCTTGTGTGTGTGTGTGTGTGTGTGTGTGTGTGTGTGTGTGTGTGTGTGTGTGTGTGTGTGTGTGTGTGTGTGTGTGTTTATGTGTGTATGTGTATTGCATGTTTTGCAAATGTGTGTGTGTTGCATGTTTTGTGCTTGCATGTATTTGTGTGTATTGCATGTGTAAAGTGTGTGTGTTTGTTGCATGTATTACGTGTGTGTGCATGTGTGTATTGCATGTTTTACATGTGTGTGTATGTCTGTGTGTGTGTGTTGCATATGATTTTGTGTGTGTATGTGTGTGCATTGCATGTGTTGTATGTGTTTGTATGTGTGTTGTGTATGTTTGTGTGTGTGTATGTATGTATATTGCATCTGTTGTGTGTGTGTCTGTTGAATGTGTTGCATGTGTATGCATTGCGTGTATGTGTGTGTGTGTGTGTGTGTGTGTCTGTCTCTATTCTGCAGTGTTTGCTAATGTATGGAGCAACCACTACAGACCTATGGAATGCTAAGTATTTAGGAATGAGCAATGCATTTCATAAAGTTTTAACCCTGGACGAAGCTCATTCCCCATTACTGCATATTGGACACCACTTGACTTTCATTATGGAGTAGCTCTCCATCAGTGAGGTCACTGTGCTGCTACACTGCAAGACCCTGGATGTATTCTAAAAAGATCAGCCTACACTTCAAAACATAGCTACTACAAAGCGACTGAGCTGTCTTTATATTCCCACCTACTCTGTGACCAATTACGTGCATACAACTGTGTATACATATGCCTGACTACACACTGTACCGACTTATATATGTACGTCTGTCTGTAGTCATCCCTATGTTGAGCTATATGCTGTTGAGGATTACCTTGCAGATCATATAAGTTTATACTGACATCAGAAAATGCTATGCATTCCTGTGTCATAGTTGGGAGACAACTACATGTTTGGTAGACAGCTGTGGCTGATTTGTGGTGTAGTGGTGGTCTATAGTGCTGCTTTTAAGTTACTTTGGTGTAACTAAACTCCATTAATCATTTGCATAACTTCTGTACACTATACCTGAATAGTGTATTTTCTAATATAGATCAGACCCATTCCAAGTACATTGTTTTATGAATTCCATTAGGTCTTTATTGGTGTAGTTCCTAGAATCAAGGGTGTTGCCAGGCACACTCTTTGTACTCCCCTGAGTAATTCTTTTTCTGAACATCATATGAACATGGCTTTTTTCAGGTCATATTATGTCTACAACTAAGTGAATGCCTTTAACAACAGATACAATATTGCTAATCTAAAAAATATTTTAATAGTTTTAGGAGGAACAGCTGAAAATGTTACTTACATTTATTAAGTCTGGGAGGGAGCATTACAAGAGATGTGCCCATTTTTAAGTGATAGGTGTTGGGGTGTAGCACTAAGAGCTTGTGAGTACAAAATTGAATTTGCTTGCCACACCCCTGCCTAAAATACTACCCCCTCTGCAATGCATACAGTGTTAACAAGTCTCATCTAGATAAGTTTATGAAGAAAAAATTAAGAACTGTCATGGTCCACTAACAGAAAACACAAAGAGACTGGAACACAGATTTGATGTAATGCCTTTTATTGGATCAACATAGGTTTTGCAATTATTAGAACTTTCAAGCTGGCGTGAGCCTTTTTATCATCAGTTATTAAGTTACTTGATGTTAGATTTAGTGCTTAAATATCCACATATGCCTAAAAAGAAAAGTGCAACATGTATTTCCAGTTGACTAAAAAAAAGAACACTTGAAAAATGCTAGTGTGGAAAAAAAATGTGCAGCTCAGACTACACTTTAGAGACAGACACTGTGTGTGTGTGTGTGTGTGTGTGTGTGTGTGTGTGTGTGTGTGTGTGTGTGTGTGTGTGTGTGTGTGTGTGTGTGTGTGTGAGAGAGAGAGAGAGACAGAGAGAGAGACTGAAATTGTAGAAGACCGGAACATGCCCTGGTATAAAAATCAAAAGTTTGGCATGTTATATTAAAGTCGGTGATCATTTAGCAGATAAGGTAACACTCAGAAGGACTGCTCTGATATTTAATTAGACAATAAATCACAGCAGAAGAGATGTGTAGGGATTTTAGTTAAATCCTGTAAAGGAAAACTAGAAGTTAATCCCTGCCTTTCTCATTATTATGAACCGGACATTACTGTTAATTCGTGTTTTCTTTTAACCAAAGCATCTATCGCACAAAGATTGTCTGTTTAAATAGATTAAAAACTTATAAATCATAACGTGTTGCTTTCCCTTTTTTATAGCAGATGCATATATGGACGTATATCCACATATCAAAAAGGCAACATGTCAAATGGCAACTGATTGAACACAACCAGTCAATCAGCTGCATATCTAAAAAAGAAAAAGAAAATCATATTTTTTAGAGGGGAGGACCTCTGTGTCCCCCACAACCCCTTAATTATGTGTACCAGTTTTGCAATTACACTACAGTGGGGAAAGGGCAGATTCCCTGATCCCTACTATACTGTGATCCTGCACAGAAATATGCTGGTGCATTCAATAAGGTGATTTTCGATCAGCTGTGCCAGATTTTTCTCTTTTTGTCAATGTGAATTTTTGACAAATAGTAGTGTGTGTGTGTGTGTGTGTGTGTAGCCACCACCCAATCTCTACTTCCATGTTATATGATGGAGGCATAAACAAACCATCATTATAGACTCTCAGGGAAGTTTAATGCTCCCAATTTTCTCAGTGTTATCATGGCCTCAAGCTGTACTCTAGTGAAGACCTTAAACTTGGACAATGTTATTACCATTTTCAACCAGATATTTCTATTTTCAACAGTATGGTATGCCATGATATCATAAAAAAGGCCTACTTACTTCCGTAGATAAGTCCTGAAATCAAAAACCTAATGGTGCAGCAGACTCTGAAAATGACAATATAAGGAAAATACTTTGTAAACCAGTCACTATAAAAGATTATTACAATTAAAGTCAAAACTGAAATTGGCAAAGCAGAAAGAATTGATTTCCAGTCTCAGTTGTCTGTTCATCAATACAACCCAAAATACGTCTGGCATATCAACAAACTACTGACTCCAGGGAAATTTTAGATTCAGGAATAATGCTTGACCTATTTAATAGCCATCATCCAATCTTTACTTCCTTGTCATATGATGCAGGTGTAAGGAAACTATTTCCAAGTCCCCAGTTTGGTCATGGTGCATTCAATGGTGCATTACAGTAAGTCCCTACCAGACATCTGCATTGTAGGATGAGCTGCCTCCTACCCCACTGTAGGTGATCCTACAATGGCCAGTCATTCTTAACCTCCTCAGCTGTCTGTTCTAGTGACCAGACTGCTAACTGATCCTAAGCCATCTGGTTTGCAGTCTGGGCTTTATACTTCTCACAATGCATACAAACAATAATGGCACAAGACACAGATATCCAGTTATAACACCACTTTAATGTCACACAAAATGGTAGCACACTCAGGACATGGTGAACATCACAGCTTTTTCTGATTCTCAGTTCCCTGAAAGGCTCTCTAAGCATTATTAAGTAAAGGTAAAATAACCTTTAGACATGTTCATATGTTCATACACACACACACACACACACACACATATATATGTATATATATATATATATATATACACATATATATATATATATATATATATATATATATATATATATATACATATACATACATATATATGTATATATATATATATATATATATATATATATATGCATTTATAAATTTGTACATGCTGCTTTCAGTTTTCAAGGTGTTACTAGAGGAGTAGAACATTGTTTAAACATCTGTGTACTGTATTAATCACGGTGGTTCAGAGAATACAGCAGTGTTATTTATGAAGATGGAGAACACTAGGGTATCTTGTACTAAAGTCTGAGGTACTCCTATGGTGAGTGAATTGTGGTTGGGAAATGGTTCTAGCTCATTCAGTTGCATATAATCTGGAGCCTTGTTAGACTGAGAACTAGAGCAGTGACTGTTCTGATGGGCCACAGATGAGAAATTTTTGGAGATGAACAATATGATTAAACTATATCAAAACACTTTGCAGATCAAGGTGTAGATCACCCGTCTTCTTCTTATAATTCCTTTGCAGAAAGAACAGGAGTTTCACTTCCCTAATGAGGTCAAAATCCATGCTCGGAATCTGGGATGACAGTATGATCCGCTAGACATTTTAGCAGTTGTTTAAGTTTGTACTTTTCCAGAAGGTTTGATGAAGGGCATGTAGAAGCATGATGGTATGGAAGGCATTGTGGCTTCTGTCTGGTCTGTCTTTGTGAGGGATTATTATAATGACCTTTTTGCAGGTCTTTGTTAGGGATTATTATAATGACCTTTTTCCATATCTTCAGAACATACCCTTCAATGACTAACTGGTTGTTGTAGAAAATGGATAAGCTATACCATCTGCTGCAAGCTTGGGTAAGCTGGAGAGAGTTCATTAGCTGATAGTGGGGTATATTTGATTTTTTAAAGTTTTGATATGTGGTTTTAACTGACTGAGAATGAGGCAGGAAGAAGGTGTGGAGCTATCAGTACACTGAAGACAATGACATGGGGGTTGTCCTTACTGTAAAGCAGTGGTACTTTTAATTTTTTAAAGAAGTTACACAGCAGGTTTGCTATTTCTGCAAGTGTTACTATGTAACTTTCCAAGATAGACTTTGTCTGCAGTTTAGGTTGGCACAAACATAGAAGCATGTTCATGTCTTGGGTCCAAAGTCTCAGTCCCTGCTTCAGCGGTACATGTTGCAGACTTACATACAGGAGGGCATTAGGTTAAATATAATTGCAGCAAACTGCATAGGATGGCACTACACCTGGAGGAAAATTTTGTTCTTCAAGGCTAGTTGTAGTAGATAGGTCTCCACTCCTGGATTTGCCACCCTTCACCAGGAATGGTCTCAGTATGCAATAATAAGATATAAGATGAACACTTTGGCTCAGACTGCAACAGAAGATCAGAGTGCTATGACGCAGAAAAATCTTAAAATGTGAAAAAGAAAGAATAAATCCTACAGTAAATCTTCTCATCTGCTGAATCTTGGATTGTCATCTTGTCTAAAACAAAATGTAAAAAAAGACAAAAGTTGTGTTGTTTTCTACAAGTCAAAGCAACCATTATCTCACACTTAGATGTACACTTTGATGACAAAATTCCAGTTGAAGTCTTATCAACAGTAAAACTATTAGATCGCCAAACTGATTATAAACTAAAATTCAGTCAGTGTATTAAGTCAGTCATATTAAAAACAAAGCAAAGCAGAAACTCTGTGTCAGTTAACAAAGCTACACAATAAAGTGGCCCAACACATCTGTATCATCACAGATCTTTTCATATACCTAGCCTTCTATATGCATCAAATATCCTGACAAATCTGCTACTTGGGGACTGTAACTCGTGGCTTATATTTCTAGAGGAAGAGGATATGAATGCTGATCCTTCACAGATGCCCTAGTAACCTATCCTGTGGATCCTGAGCAGCCTGGGACTTGCATATCTAATTAACTGGAAGAGTTTGACGAGGACCTTGACATAGGAGTTTGTTACTTTGTACAAGCTGGAAGAAGACTTCCCATACTTTTGGCATCAACACACCATGCAAAATCTGGGGTCACCATTGTTTTGCACAGAACTTCACATGCTATCTTGGGGGTGTCACTATTTCATATTCACTCATACAATCAGTGGATAGGTCACATGAGATATTTGACAGAATGTGTAGAAATGCTTTTTCATAGTGAAGGATGTTGCTTGTTGAGTTTTCACAAAACCTGCTGGCATTTCTAGTATTTATTTTGCCCCAGTCCATGTACCTTGTTCATATTTTTTCCTGTATATCCCCCTTAGGATTCTATTAATTTTTTCAGAAGTGATCCTCCTTCCATTGTCACACAAACATACACTGCAGGCGGAGATTGGGGGGAGGGAGCCCAAGATTCCCAGTTTTGAAGTTATTCTAGAGATGTGATGGTAGAAATTATTTGCTGATGGATAGCTGATGCATACAATATACATTGGAAAGATCTGTCAGCTAATGGGATCACATGATATGGACATTTTCAGACGTTTTGCTGGGCATGGGTTGCTTCTCACAGTTGCAACCATAATCAGGCATCTTACAGGTAAGATGATTTGATACCATTTTGGTTATGGGGTACCTGAGGGTTTGAATTGGGGAGTCCTAGGGTTTATTTTGGACAGATTTGTATCTGATGAAATGTGGGCACTTGTAGCATGTCTATTTTGGTTTTTGTGGGGGAGGGTGTTCCTACTATGCAGAGAGTCATTATATGGCCTGAACAAGACAAAATGGTTGGTACTCAGCCAGAACTAAAGACCAGATGGGTCAAATATCTTGTGTAAGACTAGAACAAATTTAAGCTAGGTTGAAATGCCTAGTTTTTAGAACATATGTTCTTTTGATAAACTGAGAAAAGGAACTTTGTAAAGCATTTGGCATAACTAAGCAAGGAATTTGTCTGATTCTCTTGAAAGAGAGAAAGAGATGTAAGTGGCATTGTCTTCTTCACAGGTATGCAACCAAGATTAGAAAATGTGGGATTTTTTTAATGAAAATTACTTTTCTGGTACTTTTATATGCCTAGTAGGTTAAAAAAATGGTTAATGTAGTTTCTCAGTTTTACTGGAAACGTGATGGGAGCCAGTGGGGAACTGGTTGCATGTTTTCTGGGACTGTACAACAGAATTTAAGGAAAACATGTAGAAGGCTATTAGTAAAATAGGGCACAACAGATTGGTGCTGTTCCTGTGGCTGCTTTTGGGAGACTGGCAAGTGAAGGGATGGGCAAAATATTAGTTGGCTTTGCTGGCTTTTCTTATCTTGGTGGCAAAAAGGCTATCAATGAGAGATCAGTATCTGAAAAGAGGACTCCAACAGAACATTCAAATGGGTTTTACATCTTCAAATCAAGGAAAATGCAGTTGCCTTTGTGATGCAAGATATCTGCTCCCAGACTTTACTTTTAATCTCACATAAACCCTCTTTTCACATTACATGGCCTTACATACTTGGTATACAGTGTGTATAGTTATTTCTTTTACTACCTTCTCACCATAGTGTTGCATAAGATACTAATAAAAACAAACCAAGTGTAACATGGTTGAAAACTTTATTGACTGGTGCCAGGAATAAGCGCTTTTGACTGAACCATCAAGACTTTATCAGATTCCTTGGGAGTAGTAAGGAAGTAAACAAATAAATAAATAAAAGGAGATATGACTGACCATAGGTTAAGTGGAATGCCTAGTTTCTCGTTTATTTGAGGGTTATAGTTTATCGAGCCAAGTTTCAGAACTACCATTTGTTTTAATAGAATTAGAACTGTAGGTACGGTTGCCAGCTATGGAATTTGCCATTCCTGGATGCTTGACTGCCATCATCATCAATTCATCATGATAGCCAGTCAGGTTATCATACTGAACCCCACAGGTTGTTTATGCTCATTAAAATAGAGGGTATTGAAATACTGAATGAATAGGACATTGGACGATTTTGACAGTTTTGACAGTTAGACCTAGTGCTGTTGACACAAGAATAGTCAAATAGTATAACACAAAATGGCAACTGTGCATGAATATAACAAAAGTATATTACTTAAATTTTACATTATACAGGTTACAGGCTTACAGCAGTTTTTGACTAGTCAACACAAATGATTAACCCAAATTGTGTTAAGTAACATCAATCACCAGTAAATGATTCAAATTCAGTGCCCAGTGTTCATGTAGATACATAATCATTAATTGCTGTTTAAATTTGTAATTTTGCTGAGAAGAGTCAGTTTTCAGTAACTGATGATCACTGCGAATAAACTCACAAAAATCACTACATGGCATGCTGAAATTTATCTTCACCATTAACTCTGCTTTCACCAAGTCTATGTTTAGTCTTTTTTCTATTGCAAGACCAAAGTTCATTCATTATGCTGAAAACTCAGTTGCAGAAAGCATTTGAGACCAGGACTGATAGAACTTATGAAAAAATACAAAGCAGTTAAATGTCATTTGGAGACAATACACTAAAAAACTTTACCCACCTATCACCAACCTGTGTCTAACTGTACAATGTCAATTCTAACTTTTTGAAGAATGCAAAATTCTTCATACAACTTGTCAGTATCAACAGTTATGCTTTTGATATGTTCAAGTATTGTCAACATATCCTGCCACTGGGCATCATTGTCAAATGTGAGAACGGTAAAATGCTTGAAAATGGATTCATCATAATTGCACCATTTCTGCAAATATGACAAACAGTGATCAAAAAATGAGTTGCTTCCTGTTCAAATTTCCATTTCATTTCTGCAGTCGGAGCATCAGAATGTAGTAGTTAATAGGCTGAAGAACCACTGAATTTGTCACTTTGACATTGTTGCAGCTTGCACTTCACGCTTTCCATAATGGCGTGCAGTTCAGCAGCTGTAGCTGCATTTGACTCCAAGCATTGGATGGCATCATCAAAAGCAATCATAATCTTGTGAATCAGAGCAAACACTGAGGTAGAATATTATCACTGTTGCAAGAAAACCCATCCGATAGCAATGCTGCAACTTCGTCTTGACCTTGAGATGTAAAGAAAGACTTTGGTGCTGGACAACATAACAATCTGTTAATAGCAGGCAGCAAGCTTAACCAATTCATGGGCACATGGCATAGCAGTTTGCAGTATTCCATTTGCAAAAAAAAATCAAAGAATTCCTTAAGTTCATCAGATTTTTTGGCCAACGTTGAAAAGGAATTGTAACTTTTGATAACAAATGATTCAACATCAAAACTGAATGCTGTTAATCCAAATTTCACACAGTTGTTGAGGATATGACATTAGCAATTTGCTTCTATCAAATATTTATTGTCAGCATGCAACTTCTGAACTACTGACACGTTTTCTGAAGTTTATGGATGCATTGTCTGCACAGTATCGGGTGACCAAATCTAAACCCAGTCTATTAGCTGCAATGATATCTTTAATTCTATTGGCAATTGCTGTACTGTTTTCATCATTATCTTGATAAAAATCCATGAGTCCATTCTTCACACCTTCAGCTCTCGAGAAGTAGCGAAAAGTCAACATAAATAACTTTCTTATTGCCTTTGTTCGAAGCATCTGACCAATTCCAAAAATAATGAGCAGATTTAACAGCAGGGATGCAAAATTCCTTCGCTTTCGGACCCAGTATGTTTTCAATGTAACTTGTTACTTTTGTATGGCCACATGAAATTTTAGAAGCTATGGTTGAATCAGGGAATAGTTTTGCCAGAAGCTTGTTGCCACAGTCCTGACTATTGTAGTTGGGGTGATGCATAACACCATCATACATAGTGGTGAGTTCTACTGCAATAACACTGTCTTCTTCCTGTGTACTTTTTCAAACAAAAAACACAGAAATTGCATGAGACTGCTTTGTGTCAGTATCACATTCTTGTGCTTGGATAACTCAGCATGTGCTGTAATGGCCTTCTTCCCCTCATATTTGACAACAAAGGACTGTTGACAGAGTGTGTAGTTTGCCATGTGATCATCAGTTTCAATAACCATGAAAAATCCTTGGTGATCCACTCTTGCTTGAAAACGCACAGCCTTCTCTTCTTTCTTTTAGGAATGTCTGTTTTATGTGAATCAAAATTATCCAAAAACGATGACTCAGATTTGTTACTATTACTAAAGTGTTCACTACATTTCAAACACAATGCCATAATTAACAGGTACTAGCGTCTAGCAACGAGTAGACAAACATTTTTACCACCAAAGATTATAAACAGACGTTACTTACCAACCATTGCCAGCTGCAGCGCTGAAGTCCCGAAGAATGTAAAACAAATTGACTGTTGTTTCTACGTACCAATTTTGAAAATCGCTAAAACCATTGAACGGCATTTCATGACAAAATGTTTAAGTTGTTTAAATTTTGATTATTTACTGTATGCTGCGGTGGTACAGCAGTTGCGTTGTTGCCTCACAGCAAGAGGTTCTCCCGTTTGATTCTCAGCTAGTGTGCGGGGAGTGCCTTCTGTGTGGAGTCTGCATGTCCTCCCCGTGGTCGAGTGGCCTCTGAAAGACATGCGTGAATGGGCGTGCCTTCGCTGAAGGTTGGGCGTCAGGCTGGCAACTCGGCACCATAAAAAATCTACTGCCAATCATTAGCGGACCGGAGTTCCGCTGTGGCGACCCCTTACCAGGAAAAGCCGAAAAGACAAACAAACATTTACTGCTGATTCACCTGACTTGCATTAATTGCAAGACTGTACTGATCAGGAGTACAAGATTATGGAATATGATATGTTAGGAACAAATGTAAGATAACATTAATTATGTCAGTACAGGACCAGATTCCTGGACAAATCTCATCCTAACCTGAACACTGGACAGCAGTCATCAATTCCTGGAGTGTCCAGGCAAATCCTGAACAGTTGGCAACCCTAACAGTAGGTGAAGTCAGATATGACAAAGACTGCAGATAAGTTAGAGAGCAGATAGTTTATGAGAGGTTTTCGAAAGTGAGTTTTCTCTGAGAGTTGCCAGAATGAGACTGGAAGATTATCCTAGGGTTGAACTACACAGTCTGAAAAAGTTCATTACCATAAACTAATTATGCAACCTCAATGACTCACAAATCAGCTCAGTAAACTAGTTACTGTAAAATTTGCTACAAACTTGCCCAACAGAGCACATTGCTACAGGGCACAGTGGCTGGAACTCCATTGTATTCTGAATTATGCAGAAGTCTACATTGTATATAATATGTTATTAAAATTTAATAAATTCCCAGCTATTAATCATATCATTAGAAGTCATTTTCTGACAAGGGAACTCAGATCTTGCCAACTAACCTGGCATTGTTTATTAAATCTTATAACTGCTATATTGAGTCTGTATTTGCATTTCATGTAATTTAACTCTAGAACTCTATGCCTCCAGAACACATAGCAGAATCAATCTTAACTACATTGTCTTGTCACTGCATTAAATTACTTAAGCTTAAAACATCCTGCTCTATCTTACTCTCTTAACCTTCCATTTCTTCACAGCATTATGAACATTAGATCCCCCTGCATTCCATATTACCCTTTCCCCTTTTGTCATCCCTTCTTTCCTTATTCATCTTATCCTGTTCTTCCTCTTCATCTTATCCTATTCTTCCCTTCTATCTACTTTCCTTCTGTATTAGTTTTTCTGTACTCTTCTCACCTTCTAGTATAACCTCACACTGTTATACATCTCTCTTTTCCTCAAACTTTTCATTATGACTCTCTGTTCCCTATTTTATTCTTCTCCTACTCTTCCCTCCTCTTTAATATTAACCTTCCTATTTTAATTGAAATAGATAGTTTTATTACCACTATTAATAGTGTCAGTTGTATTCAACTATATATTTCTTCTACAAATACTTCTCTATTTACCCAGATTGTATCAATATTATATCCTGTGTACGAATTCCAAAATGGCTGCACATTGAGTAACAGCTTAATTCTAGCTCGCCCAGTGTGAAACCAGAAACTCAGCAGAGAAGACCAGTAGATTTTTGTGTTTATGGGTAAAGTTCAGCAACTGGCTAGTAAGTGTACTGCCTGGATGCCAGGAAAAAAAGAAAAACAGAGGACCTGGAAAAAAATCAGCTACAAAAAATGAGGAAAAAACATTGACTGGGGAAAGTTCTGCAGCTGTTCAGCAAAAAGCAGTGCAGCCTCCAGGCATGATTTTGAGTAACCTACAGGAAGATATAAGACAACTGTGCACAGACCTAGTTAAAATAAATGAAACACTGATGGAGTATATCAACACAAACAAAAAAGGCTGGAAAACATGGAAGAAGCTTTAAACAGATATTCAGATGAGGCGATAAAGCTGCAAGAGGTTGAAATGAAGAAAAGGCTGGCTGAATATGAGACTGCTCAGGAAGAGATGTTTCAAAAAATAATAGAATTAGAGGAAAGAGCATGTAGAGAAAACCTGAGATTTTTAGCTGTACCAGAGAAGGTGGAAGGAATGGGTCTACTTCACGATGTTGAAAGCCGACAATATCGAAGCTGATATTGTTGGCAGCACAACATTGAAAGTGCAGAACATTGTGCAGGTAAATGGAAATCTCCATAGGGGGAGATTTCCATTTACCTCAATGTAGTACGGTCTCAAAGTTGAAATATTTAAGTAGGGGAGTGTGGGGTGCACGGGGGCTTGCCCCCCTGCATACGCTAGTTAGTTTTTATTTTTCTTTGTTTTTTTTAATATTATTCGATGTTTTACTACATCGATCACTAGAGGCCGACCTTTAGTGATTCGATGTAGTAAAATTTCGATAACATGATATAAACATGGAAGGAACAGACTGCATTAATTTTATAAAAGCACAAATAAGCAATTGGACTGGTATTCCACAGCAGCAGTTGTTAGTTGAAAGGGCACATTGTGTGTATGCTTCAACCTGACTATGACAAAGCAACCTAGACCTTTAATAGTAAAGAAGCAATCCTACCAGCAGAAGGAGTTTATTCTGACAAAACTGCAGTAGAAGGACAAAGTACTAAGAGTGGGAGATAGAGTGTTTGTAGAGAATGATTACTCATTGTACACCAGGCAGAAGAGGATCAAATTTATTCCACTATTCAGGGAATGCTGAGATGCAGTTGTGAGATTCAAACTGCTTTATCCACCTGTCTTCAAGGTATTCTTCCCTGGAGGGAAAAATAATTTTTTGATGAAGTACATGCTAAGGAGGAAATACAAAAGTTTGTCCAACAAAACGTGAGCTGTGAAACAGAAGGAGATTCTACTTCTCGTTCTTCTGGTAATAAAGACCACAGTGATACTGCACCTGTCAAACCTTTTCCAATGTTTCAAAGGAAATGTTGGAGAGAAGGAAGGGAGCATGAGAACTGACTAGAAGAATTGAGAGTACATTGAAAATGAAGCAGAGACAAGATACGGGAGATGGAGATGATCAGTAATAAAACCAGTAACAATGTGGTATTACAGTGTAACAATTATATTTGTGAAATATGACAGAACAAGAACATCTGGAAATATTGGACTTTTTCAGAATTTGTTGGGCTTGTAGGGGACTCTAAAGCATATGCCATACGTCGTGTCATTAATGTTTGGAAAAATGCTTTGGGAATGGGAAAAGAGGAGAGAAAGTTAAATGTAATAAAAAAAAGTTTCCTAGTACTATTTTGTCATGTATGGTTTTCTTTGCATGTTATACAGTAAAGTTTTCTCATTTATTTTTATGTGTAATGGGGATTGTAAGCAGGTGCTGCTGCTCTTATTTTTCTTCTTTCTCCTTTCTTCTTGTTCAGTTTTAAGAAAGGTAGACAATGCAATGTAAAAAAAAAACCCTGGTTGAAAGAGCATGACAAAAGAAAAATTAATGTTCTTTCTCTCATTCTTGCATAGGATAATGACTGGATTAAGGACCTTAGATTGATTTAGTAACAAGTTTTAAGAGAAATCAAGTAAATGAAAAATAATATTGATTATTATGAGGCTTTTTTCTAACAGATGATGAATGTATGCTTAGTAGGAATTCTGTATCTGGTTCTCATGTCTCCATTGAGACAATCTGATAATGAGAAATTGGCTGTTTGGTTCTCATGTCTCCAAGGAGAAAATCTGAAAAAGGAGAAATTAGTTACAGTCAGGTGGAGAGTGACTGGCTGGTGGAAAAAAAATAAAAGAGAAACTGGCTAGGAGATCACATTCTCTGAAAACATTCATTGGGGGTTTCCCAGCTGGGAGAGCTATAAAGATAAGACAAAACCAGTTAGTAGAAGCACAGGCTGCACCATGAGTCTTAGCATGGATAACCTTTCTTTTAGGTAAACTCAAGTCTGAGTATGGCTTTCGGTTTGGGACATTTGTTTCTATTAGGAGGATAAAACATCAATATCTGAATATGTACATAGTTTTGTGTGTTAGTATTAAGTTAATAAGTTTTAGGGGGTATTGGGGTTTGTTTTATTGGTTGATAGCTTTCAAAAAAAGAAAAAGTTTTGTAAGATGTGACATAGGTTCAAATTGATATGACAAGAAACAACTGTATACAAGTTCATGCTGCCAAACAGTGTGTACATGTAACACAAAAGCTAGAACTAGACATTTAACAAAAAAGGTGTTATACATAAAAGTCGGGAAAAATCATTTTTAATACAATGATGCTTTTTGTAATGTCTTTAAATGTCAATGGCCTCACAGATAAATAAGAAAAAGTAGTGAACTATATCTAAAAATGTAGAGTGCAAATATTATGTTACAGGAGACGCACATGGAAAGAACTGAACATGTGAATTTGATAAAGAAAGGTTTTCAAGATGATTATTCAGTGGACTACAAGTGACAAAGGAAAGGAAGAGTAGTTATTAATTGCAAGAGGTGCTCCAATAGTGATAGAACGTGATAAAAAAAGATAATAATGGCAGATTTGTAGTGCTAAGGGGCTACTGGCAAGGGAGAAGGATTACACTTACATGTATTTATATTCCACCTAAAACTGCTATAATGGAGCTTAAGAAAATGCTGGGAGAGATAATCAGTTTTCAGCAAGGAATATTACTTATAGGTGGGGAGTGGAATTTGATTTGCAGCCGTGAAGATGTGTCTGGGGGGCCCAGAAGGGAAAGTATAACAAAGGAGGGTACAGTTTTGAAGACATTTATGAAAATATGTGGCATGGAAGACTTGAATTCAGTAATAGGAGTTCAGAGTGAATTTACAGATTATTCTCCAAGATATAAAAACTGGGCTAGGTTAGACAGAATTTACATTTCACAGGAACATGTGCATTTAATGAAGTTCGTGATATGTAGCCAATAAATGTATCAGATCATGCACCAATAATGACTAAAACAAAAACACAGGGTAATGAAATAAAAATGAGACATGGGTGCTTTCCCACCTGTCTGTTAAAAAGAAAGGAATCTAAGGATTGGGTAGTGGAGATTATTCAGGAGCTATTTGAGAGGATAGAATTTTTTCCTGAAACTATAACTAGATAGTGCGATACATTTAAGTTGAAGTTTAAAAATAGGGTGTAAATAAAAGAAAGGGGGTTGTGGTTAAGAAGTAACAAGAATTATTTAGAGGTACTAACAAGAACAGAGACAGGGGCAGAATGGGGGAATTTCAAAGAAGAAGAAGAGGATCAACTGCAGAATGCTAAGCAGAAAATAAAGAATGACCTCAATAATATGCACAAGTTTAGAAAGATTGCTGTTAAGTAACTGTTTTTTTTATAATAATTTTTAGCACAATTCCTCAGGCAACAGAAAATGGAAAGAGTTGCTGCCAAGCTTAGAGAGCCTTTAACAAGGAAGGTAACATGAGATCCTGTAGAGATATTAGAAATATTTTAGAAATTCTATGAAAATTTGCATAAAGCAGAGAAATATGAAAATCAAGAAAAGATGCAAATGGAAATGTTTATAGAAAAATGAAATATGCCAAGGTTAGAGGTAGTTGAGGCTCAGTTACTAACTGTTAGGACAGGAGGCGGTGAGATAAAAATTGTGATGTATAACCAATCTACAGGAAAGTCCCCAAGATTAGATGATATTCCAGTGGAAGTTTGGAAGCTAAGAAGGCAAAACCGATGAAGATCTGGAAGGTTTTGTTTAACAGTATTTTAAGAGAAGTACCAACATCCTGGAAGAAAACAGTAGTAGCTGTAGTACCTAAAGAGGGCAAGGATCCATCAGATCCAGCTTCATACAGGCCCATTTCAGTACTAAACCATGACTATAAAGCATTTGTGACTATAATGTATGGTTAAAAGAATGACAAAAGTAATGCCAAAATTGATAGATATGGATCAGTGTGATTTTGTGGAGAGGAGGAAATCATTTGACAACATTAACAGAACATTGATGATCCAGAGGGAATCAGAATGTAAGAAAATACCATTGTTGTTGGTGGGTCTAGATGCAGCTTGATGCAGAGAAAGCATTTGACAGAGTAAGCTGGGACTTTGTGAGCAAGGTAATGGAATTATTTGCGTTTCCTGAAAAAATTATAAGGTTGATTAGGAGGATATATGAGGAATCAGAAGTGACAATTAAAGTGGGTGGGTGCTTTTCTGATAATTTTTGCTTGAGCAGAGGAACCAGTCAGGTGTGTCCTCCTTTACGTTTGTTATTTGCATTATATTTAGAACCACTGGCAAAGAAAATAAGGGACTCAGAAATTCAAGGATATAATTGGCATGGTAGTCAAGAAAAGCTGGCTCTATTTGATATTATCTTATACCTGCCAAAACCAGAAAGAGACATTACAGTGTTGTGGAACTTTTTGAGACAGTTTCAGATCTTTTCAGGATACAAAATTAATGAAGCTAAAACAAAGGCAATAGTGATAAATTATGCACATACACATGAATTAGTTCAGCAATATCCATATTTATGAGGACATGATAAAATGAAGCATTTAGGAGTATGGATTAAAATGAATCTGGTGTGGCAGCTAAGGATATGTGGGAAGAGACTAAACAAAATGTAATACAAAAACTCACAAAATGGAAGCTTTGTTATATGGATATGAATAGTAAGATACAAGCAGTTAAAATGTTTTAAAATCCCTTTAGTCTTATACACAGGTCAGGCATATTTTATCAATCAGAGGAGAAGTTGTGGATAATTAATAAAGAGCTGAGGGATTTTATCTGGAAGGGGAAGATGGCAAAAGTCAAGTGGGATAACATGATTCTTACAGTAGAACAAGGCGGATTATGATTACCCAAATTGAAGGGGTATTTCTGAGCTACACAGTTAAGGTTCCTATACATAGCACAAGCAGAAAACTATAATTCAAAGTTGAAAGGTATGATGATGAATCAGGGAAAGCTCAAGAAACTAGGAGAGACTGGAATTTGGGATGCAGGCCTATAAAGAGAATAACAATAATCATATAGAATATTATATCCATAAAGGCACAGAAAGTATCCTAAGAACTAAGCCAACACTGGAATGGAGAAAGGATATTCTACCAATAGGGATCACTGCAATTAGGGATATAAACAATAGGCAAGAGAGGAGTGGAATTTATTGGAGAAAATTGGCAAAGGTACCAAGGTATTGGAAGTATAAACTAGAGAGGGAAAGATGATTGATTAGGAAGATGCCAAGAATTTATTTGGCCTGCAGGTTAGAGATTGCCTTCCCTATTGAGGATTGATATCAGAGTACAGACAAAGAGAAAGAAATAGGGGGTCCTAAATGAAAGACCAGCACTGGCAGAGATTTAATAGAATCTAGAGCAGAAAATGCCACTAAAAAGTAATACTTATTAGAGTATATAAAACATTGCATGATAACTATAAGAATCAGTCAGAGGAGGTTAGAAAGGCTTGGGAAGAGAGATTGGATAAAGCAATTCAAAAAGAAACAATGGGAGGATTTATGTATGTTTCCCAAATATGCAACAAAATCTAGAAGATCTAGGATTTTTTCTTGGAAATGTTTATGTAGATATTTTTATAACCCCAAGTAGACTCCAGAGAATTTTTCCTCAGGTAGACAGCAAATGTTGGAGGTGTAACGGGGAAGAAAGAGGTACGCTTTGTGAGGTTGGGTTGTTTCCTTTATTTAGAACTGTCACGAATAACTGAATATGCTGGGTATAAAAATGGAAGGATGACTTGTTTCTACACTGAAACTTGACACATTTCAATGGCAATTGTGCATTGTTCCCTCTGTAAGATTAGATATCGTTGGGAAGTTCACCAGCCTTTGCATTGTTCATGAATTTCTCGATTAACTTTGCGAGAGAGATGGGGTACCATGTATCTTTCTTTTCACTGGACAGTCTGGATGTAGTCACTTGTATTCCTACAAATAATAATAATTAAGTAAAAAGTCTTGATCTTTTAAAAAACAAAACCATTTCCAAACTTTCTCTAACTGTTGCAGAAAACCCTTAGACCTTATCTGAAATGCATTAAAATGACAGAATGCAAATGTAAATAACTGAATTCTGCAATAGCAAGTCAGTATTATGTAATGTGAACCAGTTCAATATGCGAATGCGTATCATTTTCTAATTCTTCTGTGTCAGAGATGACACTAATGTTTAATTTACCTGTGTTAATTTACTTTGTGTCTTGTATTACCTTACATTGCACCATCCCTTTGCACAAAGTTGGAGCATTCACCGACCCAGGCAATTATAGGCCCATCAGCCTAACTAGCCTGATCTGCAAGGCCATGGAATACATTATCATGGACCTTATAAACAAGGACATTGGCAACCTCCAAACGCTTGATCCCACACAGTTTGTTTTTTTCAAAGGGAGATCATGCCTGTTAAACTTGGTCGTCTTCTTCAAAACAGTCACCAAAGCCATGGATGAGGGCAAGGACGTGCACACTGCCTACCTTGACCTAACCAAAGCATTTGACACTATTCCCCTTTTGGGTATAATAGATAAACTCTCTCAACTAGGCATCAACTCATGTGTTACCAGATGGGTAGCTAAATGTCTCACTGATAGAACCCACTCTGTCAAAATAGGGAGACCCACATCTAGTAATAGAGCTGTAACGAGCGGCATACCCCAAGGATCGGTCTTGGGCCTCTGCTGTTTGGGATATACTTTTTTGAGGTGCAAGCCATAACCAGTGGTCTGTGGTTGACTAAGTTTGCAGATGACTGCACTGTCATAAATTCCCCTAGTGATGTGAACATCTTCCAAGAGGACCTTAACCAAACTAATGACTGGTGCCAGAAGCATGGCCTCAAACTGAATGCCAAGAAATGCATAATTATCCCCTTTGGGGAAAATGGTGTCCCCACTAATATTAACATTAATAACAATGTACTAAGCACATAGTGTTGTGAGGGACTTGGGCACCCAGGTTGATAATAACCTGACTTTTGAGCACCATGTTGCCTCCATTGTATGGAAGGCTTTCTACATGGCCCACCTCATAAGTAAGGGTATTTCATCCCGGAACAAGGAGGTCATAACATCCCTGTATTCCTCCCCTATCAGACCCATTATCAAGTATGATGCCCCCTTTGGCATGTACCTTGCCAATAACATGCAGCAGTTGGAGAGACCACAGAGGTTCCTAACCAGGAAAATCCAGGGTCTCAAACACCTATCTTATACAGATAAGCTAAAAGCCCTGTCCCTCTACTCAGTTTCATACAGACTGCTCAGAGGTGACCTGTGTCTGGCATACAAGGCCCTCTCAGATTCAGCCTTGATGGAGTTGCTACATATCTGTAAGCCAAACTCCACTTGTACAACCCACCTGCAAGGTATCAACCTGGTCTGTGATATTAATAGAACTTGTTGGGATAGATTTGTGTCCCAACGACTCCCCCATTTGTGGAATAGACTTCCTCTCCATGTCAAGCAGAGTACCTCACTCTCCTTCTTTAAGAGGAACCTGGACGACTGGATGGTAAATATAAAATATACTCCTAGGATCCCACCTGTGTCCCTTCTGGACAGGGTAAACAGGTGCTGACTTTGTGGGAACATGGGTGAAATTCTTGGCTAGGCTTTTAAGAGGCTTCCGAGCCAACAGCCTAGTATCATCCTATGAACCTATGAATTGGGAACATATTTTCTGGGAGTGCAGTGAGCTGGCAGACTTTAAGGATTCCCTGCAGGATGCACTGCTAGGGATGCTTGGTGGGCAGATTGGTGTGATGAGAGAGGTGAGTTTTCTGAGTTATGATACAGAATCGGAACTGCCTAGATATGATAAGGCCTTGCTGTGTTTGATTATTGTGGCTGCAAAAAAAAAAAAAGCAAATACTAGAAAATGGAAATCAAAACCTAAACCAACTATACTAGAAGTAGTGAACACAGTATCAGAGAAAAAAACAACTGGAATTGAGATCTTTAGAAAAGCATAGGCACAAACTACATAGGAAAAATGGGAACTGTGGGAACAATACATACAAGGGAGGAATGAGGTTTAAAAGAAGGCAGGACTTAAATGAGCTATGTAATGTTTGACTGAAAATGATTGGGTGGATTATAAATGATGTATAATGTTTGCAACTAGGAGTGTGTCAGTATAGTTTGTGATGCAAAATGCTTGCAATTAGGATTGTGTCAGTGTGGTTTGTTTTCATTTATGTAAATGTATGATTGCCTATGTTGTTAGTGATGGTTTGATTAAGATGTTTCTTGTTTAGAAAACAAAAAGGGCAGGAATTGAATAATTTATGTAATGTTGCTTAAATTATATGATATATAGCAATATATGTGAAGTATAATGTATGTAAACGTGAACTTGTTAATATAGTTTGATTACTTTTATATAAAAGCAAATTTGCCTATGTCACAAGCAATAATTCAATAAAGGTGTTTAAAAAACATTATATCCTGTGCAAAGCCTTGTCTTCTTTTCCCTAGTATAATAAACATATTTCTTACATTATTGCTCTCCTTTATTGTTTGCTTGTAGTGCTTATGTAGGAACTTTTGACCAGGTGTATACTGATATTCAGGTCATTTTGGTCACATGTCAGGTACAATAATAGAGCTTTATAATTAATTAATTAATTAATACATTTTACCACCATTCTTCTCTTGATGAAAAAGGGGCTATGCCTTTCTATTAGTTGAGTATTTTTTTCTAATAATTTAAGCTTGAGCTACACAGGTGTTGGATTTTTCGAGTTTCTCAGGTTTGCCTGTGCAAAACAGTAAAATGCATTAACATTTATTCAAATATTCATTTATACATTCATTCTTTGATACTTGCTTTACCTTGTTCAGAGTCATTGGAAAGCCAAAGCCCTTCCAAATAAGCAACAGGTTTAAGGTCCTCTCAACACATCAGTCTATTCTTCTATTTCAGGACATACAGACACACAGACACATACAGTTACAAACACACACACACACACACACACACACACACACACACACACACACACACACACACACACACACACACACACACACACACGAGGACTTGCATGTAGTTTAATAGATAATCAAGTCACCTATCTCTATGTCTTTAGGAATTGGAAACAACAGACCACCATGAAAACCCACATGAGCACAGGAATGACATACTTCACACAGAAGGCACTCTAGCTAGGAAGTGAGCAGTAGGTAACCTATAAATTTGTGACCCAAGCCAGTTAGGTTTTGTCAAGGGCAGACCTATTCAACTTCTTTGAAAAGGTTACTGAGGCAAAGGATGAGGGGGAAACTGGTGTACAATGCATATCTAGACTTCACAAAGGTGTGCAACACCATTCCACATTCAGGTATTGTTGATAACCTCTCCCAGCTAAATGTTAATCCCTGTGTAACTCATTTGATAGCAAACTGGCTTATAAATAGAAGCTAGGAAATTAGGGACAGTGTCTCTACCTCCTCCAAAAGGCCTGTCACTGGTGGTGTACCCCTGGGTTCAGTTCTTGGGTCACTCCTCTACTGTGTTTATTTCTCAGAGGTCAAGGCTAATGTTAGGTATTTATGGCTGATCAAGTTTGCAGATAAGTGTAAGCTTGGTACCACCATAAACTCTCCAAAGGACACCAAGATCCCCCAAGAGGGCTTTTCCCAAACAAATAGATGGGGTTATAACCATGGACTAAAACTAAATGCCAGAAAATGTATAATAGTCTCCTTTGGTGAGCATGACATCCCCTGTAACTATCACACCAATAACATATCACCCAAAATCAAAAGAAAATCAAGGCCCTAAATCATAAAAACTGTACTGACCATCTAAGAGTCTCGTCCATCTTCTCAGCATACATGCTACTGAAGTTATTCTAAGGGGTGCAATATTTGTCAGCATAAAAGGAGATGGTCAACAGACCGTGCTGCTTTGCCAGGGATGGTCTGCCCCTCTCCCCTCTAGGCTTTTGAATATTAGCTAAAAAATTGTCCTTCCCCATACTGTCTTTTAAGGCAATGCCAAACTGCAAGTACTTCTGACATAGCACATCAAAACCAAGAAAATCTAACGTTATTACTGCTCAATGCTATGGAGTCTAAACAAAAAAACTCCACTCCCTACAAGCTCTCTTCTCCCTAGAGAATGCTGACATCTGTGCGGTCACTGCGGCATCGTTTAAAGCTGCAGACAGCACACTGACAGTGCAGGGTTATAATGCCTTGCACACATTTCACCCAGCTACTACACAGACAAGGAGTAAAGATGGAGGTGTCTCAATGTACATCAAAAATAAATATACCTCAAGGCTGGTCAAACAGAACAGTGCACTTGAGCTTCTCCACGTTCAAATCGCCATAGACAAAATCCCATACCACTTCCTTGCAAGCTATAGTTCCCTCTGTATGACCCAGGAAACCTGTACCATGTATTTAAACTTATTGAAAACATTCATCATCCAACCCAATACCATATTCACGGGCATCTTCAATTACCCCACTATTAACTGGGAATCCTATATGACACCAATCATACAGGCACAGAGATTCCTGGATTTTGTAAACACAAACACCTTGGACCAGATCATCAATACACCAACCAGGGGTGCAAACATACTGGATGTGGTCTTCACTAATATGGGAGAGTGCTACACATCCCTTAGTGTAATGTGTTTTCTGGTAAAGTCAGACCACAAAATGGTCTCCGCTAAAACAAAAATAAAATTTAAAATTCCAGCTAACCTTGGAATATTCAGCAATTACTGTAAAGCTAACTTCTTACTAAGTGATAATCTAGCAAAATTTCAAGCCCACATAAATGTTGAGAACACTGCTGCCTACAAAGAACTGTTCAAAGAAACCCTAAACAAGTATGTTAGTAGTTGCATAGAGGCAGCTGTACCCACCAGGAAAAAGTACAGAACTAACTCAAAAAACAAGCCTCCCTGGTAGAATCACAGCATCAACAGAAGATTATGGCAAAAATTAGGAGGTACAGCACCCAGAAGGTTAAAAGCACTCTCATCAAACTAAACAAAGTCTACCAAAGCCAAATTTGAGGTAAATTTGGCCTTGCAGGCCAAGGACAACCACAAGGCATTGTTTAGCTATGTTCACAACCTCAAAGGCAATATACAATTGTGAGAAGAGCTCACTGTTAAGGGAGCCACCTATACTGAGCCAGAAGATATAGCAAACATACTGGTCGACAAATTCAGCTCCAACTTTACTCTTCTCTCACCCTCAACCTTCCCTCAGGGAATACCACCAAATATAATCCCACCCACTGCTATTACTAGGGAGCAAGTCCTTAATGTTGTCTCTAAGGCCAAGAACACTGCATCAATGGGCCCAGACAATATCCTGTGATGCCTTCTAAATAGCATGAAACATACCCTATCAGATCCTCTGGAACTGTTGTGTAACTGTAGCCTCCAAGCAGGCTTCATGCCTCATGAATGGAGAACAGCAACAGTCATCCCTTTGCACAAAGGTGGGCCATCTACATACCCTGAAAACTACAGACCCGTAAGTCTCACTAGTCTCATATGCAAAGCTATGGAGAGAATTATCATGGAAATGATCAATAATGACATGGGAAACCTCCATATACTGGACCCAACCCAGTTTGGTTTCTTCGAGGGGAGGTCATGCCTACTCAACCTGGTGGACTTCTTTGAGAAGGTCACCAAAACAATGGATGAAGGCAAAATGGTTCACACTGCCTATCTTGACCTGGCCAAGGCATTTGACACAATACCTCACTCAGGCATTGTTGATAAACTGAAGAGGTTAGGTACAAACTCTTATGTCACCTGGTGGAGTGCCAGCTGGTTCACAGACAGGACCCAGGAAGTTAGAACTGAGGAGTCCACCTCTACAGAGATGCCAGTTCCAAGTAGAATTCCACATGGATTTGTCCTGGGATTGTTCTTTTTTGGCATTTACTTCTCTGAAATCAAGGCCAATGTCAATGGCCTCTGGCCTATTACATTTCAAGATTCCAAATTAGGAGCTGTCATTGAATCTCCCACTGACATCAGTGTTCTCCAGGAGGGGCTGACACAGACAAAAGTGTCAGAGCCATGGACTAAAACTAAACACCAAGAAATGCATAATAGTATCCTCTGGGGAAGTCATCCACTCCTGGTAAAAATCATATTGACAATACACCCCTAAGAGCTGACCCAGTAGACGGGGACTTGGGTAGACACATAGACAGTAATCTAGCATTTGACCATCACGTGTCTACAGTAGTGAGGAAATCATTCTATGTTGTGCAACTTATAAAGAACGATATGGCATCTAGGTTCAAGGAAGTCATTGTTCTACTGTATTCAGCATTCATCACACCTATCATTGAATATACTGCCTCCTTTGGTACATACCTAACCATGCATACCCAACAGTTGGAACATCCACAGAGATTCCTCACTAGACGAATACAGGGCATAAGTCAAATGTCCTATGCAGACCACCTCAATGCCCTATCCCTGTATTTTGTTTCCTACAGGCTGTTGAATGGAGATCTATGCCTGGCATACAAGGCATTGTCATACCCCACTTTGATGGACCACCTGCATATCCACAAAACAAACAACATCAGAATTACCCATTCTGAAGACTTAAACCTTGCCTGTGATATAAATAGGACCTGCTGGACTTATGTAGCTGACTTAACATGCACAGTGATTGTCAGTTAGAGCAATGCTTCTGGCCCAGTCAAAACGCAGAACAGATTAAATACAGGGGAATAAGTTGCCTCTGACTAAATTTATATTGTTGAACCTGTTACACACTACAGAAAGAGAATTACTATAGGAAGTCCTTATATATGTAGCATATTTCACAAAATCAGCAAAGCACATTTCAGAAACCATAAACATGTTACGGGAAAAAAGCCTTTTGTGTAAATTCAGACATAATACTGTTCCTGGCATAACATGCACTTAATTTATTACTTTACATGTTTATTGCTTGCTATAATAGTCACTCCCATTGATCTAAATTGAATGACCATATTGTTTCCTTCTGTATCATGGCACTCACTTATTGACTGCAATATTCTTCACTTTGTTTTACATCTTACAAACAAGTTAAAGTGACATCCTGCCATGTATACCACTGGAAAAAAAATTATTTGTCATTATCTCATACCATTAACATTTAAGATTAATAAATGAAAACTTTTATGGTGGTTTTCTTTGTCTTCTTGTATTCTTTCTGTCAATACTATTTTAATTAGTCCTTCTGCAGTCGATCAGTTCTTCCATTCCTACATCTTGACCTTCCTCACTCTTCTCATCAGTAGTTCATTGTTGTTCACTTATGTTATTTGTTATCTTTATTCCTCTTCTCTGTCTTCCATTACTTCTGTTTCTACTACCTCTGTTTCTTCTTTTTGATTTTCGTCTATAATAATCATACTTCTGTTAATGTCCACATTTTAACTTCTCATTTCTGTGTTTCTTCTGTGATTTTTTCCCCTTAAGACAGGCTACTAATGTAGTATTTGGAATCACAATAAATACATTTCATTGAACACATTTTTGCTGTATGTCCATGCCCTCCACTTTTTTCACAGCCTTTTTTTCATGTAGTGCACTCACGTGTCCTTCTTGACCACCAAGAAAGGCAACACTTAGAATGTCCACTGTACCTCACTTTTCTCTTACCACATTCAGACCACAGTATGCTTAGTATATGCACATTTTCCTCGTTTTTGTTTTTTAATGTTACTGTTATTTTCCACACCTGTCTTCATAGTCTACTGTTATCTATCTATATTTTTCAAGGTTCAGTTTATCATTCACAAATACTGTTCAAAACAACTTTTACAGTACCTGGAATCATAGCATCATTCCATGACCACTGCTTAATTCCCCTTCTATTTACTGTTAATGCTGAAAACCCAGACTGTTTCCATGGATGACTACATTTCCCTACAAAGAATTCTACATTTTGAAGATCTTTCACTATTTCCATTACTAAATAATATTCACTTTCCAGACCATAATGAATTGTGTTAGTTGGAGCCCCAAAACTTGCAGTATTTGTAACATGAGTTCATGCATGTCCAGTGGTTTCCATCCCATTGTATTTTTATAATATTTATTCTTTGAGAAAAGGTACTCCTGCTACCTGTTGACCCAATTGTTTTTGCATACAGTATCCTGTCTGTATTTGCGATTCTCAACTGATTTGCATCCACTCCTGGTTTCTTCCTCAGTGACTGACTCCTGTAAGAGTTTTGCTCACGTGGTAATGATGGCAGCATCAAAAACCATGCCAATTCATGTGCATCTGCTTTAAGGTCAGAAACCCATTGTGAGATATTCCAGCTACAATTTTCCTGTAGTAGCACTTGTGTGATCACCTAGTAGTACACCTCTTAGACCTTCCACCCTTTACCCCCTTAGCTCTCTCTGGTCTCTTTCCCTCCTTCAGATTCTGCCAAATGTGGATGGACAATTTCCTACAGTTTCTCCTGGCAGTCTGGTTGATATGGGCATCCTGAGACAGTGTAGCATCTGCCTCTTGCACATGGACAACCCTCTACTACTACCACCTAGGAGCACAATTTGCGAAAGATGCACTTACATTAAGAATCTAGAGTCTATGCTCTCTCCCTCACAAGCCAATATAGCTGGCACTCAAAAGGTTGTCAACACAAAAACCACACCTCAAACACCAGCCACACCTACACAACACACACCCACATATGCGGAGGTCCTAAACAAAAACATACCCAAACAAAAGAGACCTCTTAGGCAAAAACACATGAGAACTCCACTGCCCACTACAAATAGTCCACACACCTGTGTCTCACAGCCACTAAGGCCTAAACATAAATCCAGCATATTAACCATAGGAGACTCCAGTGTAAGACACATAGATGTGCCCCTCACCAGGCTGGATAAAGAGAAAGTCACAGTTAGTTCTTTGTCAGGTGTCAGAATCCCCCATATCACTCATGCCCTCAAGTCTCTCAACAACAGGTACTGTTATGACTCTGTCATAGTCCATGTTGGCATGAATGACTTAAGGTGCATCTCCCTGGCTATATGAAGAGAGACATGATTGAACTCGCTGAATTTGTGTCCCATGCAGTTATGTTCCTAGCCTTAAGCAGCATTTTACAGCCACCCAGAACGATGCCTCAATACAAAGAAAAAAGATTGACTTTGGGAGGGTGGCCTAATGGTTAAGGTGTTTGCCTTACAAACACAAGGTGCAGGGTTTGAGTCTCACAAGGGATAATTGGCTAGGCTTAAAATGGCTCGCAAGGGCAGTTAGCTTAGTACTAACCTATGAACTTTAACAATTGTCTCAGTTTCTGGTGTCATTCCAAGGGGATCCAGTAGATGACAGCCTGGAAAGAGATGATCGACAGACCACAATGCTTTGCCAGAGATGACCTGCATCTGTCTCCCTTGGGCTTCAGGCTTCTGGCAAGGGCCCTTGCCTCCCCCATAGTGCCTTTTTAGGCAATGCCATGAGGTCAAAACTACCAACATGAAAATTTTCATCAAAACACAAATTAAAGGTCATGCTGCTAAACTTTAGAAGTCTAAACATGAAACTGCACTCCTTGCAACCATTCTTAACCCTGGAAGATGCTGACATTTGTGCAGTCACAGAAACCTGGTTCAAAACTGTAGACAGCACCCCAGCCATTCCAAGTTACTCATCATATCATACATTCAGACCCCAAACCGTGGGCAGCAAAGCAAAAGGAGGTGAGTTGCAATATATATTAAAGATACACACCTCCAGGTTGGTCAAACAGTATGATGCACAGGAGACACTCTAGGTGCAGTTACCAACACCCCTATTCAAATCATAGCTAGCTACAGGCCCCCAACTTTGACTCAAGATACCCAATCCACCTATCTAGACCTCTTCGAATCTATCAAGATTTAGCCCTTTACCCTGATCCTGAGTGGCTTTAACTATCCAACCATATATTGGAAGAAGTAATCATGCCAAAACACAAATGCCCAGAGATTCCTTGATTTTGTCCATGCAAATGCCTTGAACCAGCTGTTTGACACCCCCCACAAGACGTGATAACATTTTGGACTTGGTATTAACCAACACGAGTAACCACTGCAGCATCCCTACAGTGTCATCCTCCCTGGTAAGAACCGACCACAAATCAGTCACTTTCAAAAGTCACCATCTCTCCCGACCCCCCCCACCAGCTAGGGTCAAACAAAAAAACTTATTCAAAGCTGATTACAACCGCCTTAGAGAAGCTATAAACAGCTTCACAGCCCCCTCCCCTCCATAGGAACTGGTACATATGTCCAAACCTACACCAAAGTACTATACGAGCATTTATATAGCTGCATGGAATCAGGTATACCAGACAGGGCAAAATCCTCCTCCTCAAGGAAGAGTAAACCTGTCTGGTGGACATCTGCAATAAACAAACTCTATAATAAAAGGAAAAATTGCTGTCCAGGACCAAGAAGGAGCTGATGCCTAATTGGAAACAATCTCTCCTTAGCCTGAACAAGCAAATAAGAGCACTACTGAAATCCTCCAAAGCAAACTTCGAGTGAAAACTGGCCACATCTACTAAAGACAATCATAAGGCCTTCTTCACATATGTCCTCATTCTCAAGGGAAACAATCTGATCTGCTCAGAACTGGTGGTCAGGGACACCACATACACAAACGCCATAGATATCGCCAATGTGCTGGCAGACAGGTTCAGCAAAAACTTTGCCCCTCTTGTTACTCCATCAGTAAATCAGGACATCCCCAACATCTGCCCTGCTCCCCTTATCTCTAGGAAGCAAATCTTCACTGCCCTCTCAAAAGCAAAAAATACAGCCTCCATGGGACCCAATAACTTCCCAGGCTGCATCCTTCATGAACTCAGGCAGGAGCTTGCAGCACCATTAGGCATCATATTCAACCAAAGCCTGAGTACCGGCTTTGTCCCAGCCAAGTAGAGGACTGCCACTGTCATCCCTTTGCACAAAGGTGGAGCGTCCACTGACCTATCAGCCTAACTAGCCTGATCTGCAAGGCCATGGAATGGATTATCATGGACCTCATAAACAAGGACACTGGCAACCTCCAAACACTTAATCTCACACAATTTGGTTTCTTCAAGGGGAGGTCATGCCTGTTAAATTTGGTTGACTTCCTTGAGACAGTCACCAAAGCCATGGAAAAGGGGAAGACATTGCACACCACCTACCTTGACTTGCCCAAAGCCGTCAATACTATTCCTCACTTGGGGATAATAGATAAATGCTCTCAACGAGGCATCAATCCATATATCACCAGATGAGTAGCAAACTGGCTCACTGATAGAACCCACCTAGTCAAAATAGAGGAAGCCACTTCAAGCAGTAGACCCATAATGAGCGGTGTACCCGAGGGATCTGTCTTGGGGCTTCTGTTGTTTGAGATATACTTTTCTGAGGTGCAGGCCAAAATTAGTGGGCTATGGCTGACCAGGTTTGCAGATGACTGCAAGCTGGGCTCTGTCATCAAATTCCCTAGTGATGTGGCTATCCTCCAAGAAGGTCTCACCGAAACAAATGACTGGTGCCAGAAACATGGCCTGATCTGAATACCAAAAAATGCATCATCATCCCCTTTGGGGACAGTGATGTCCCCACAAATTATCCCATTAATAACAAGGTCCAAAGCACTCAATCAGTCGTCAGGGACTTGAGCACCCAGGTTGATAGCAAACTGACTTTTGACCACCATATTGCCTCCATTGTATGGAAAGCTTTCTACATGGCCCACCTCATTAGTAAGGGTATCTCTTCCAGGAACAAGGAGGTCATAATATCCCTGTATTCTTCCCTTATAGAACCCATTATTGAATACAATGCCCCTTTTGGCATGTACCTCACAAATCACATGCAGCAGCTGGAGAGACCACAGAGGTTCCTCACCAGGAGAACCAGGGCCTCAAACATCTACCCTACACAGATAGGATAAAAGCCCTGTCCCTCTACTCAGTCTCATATAGACTCCTCAGATGTGACCTCTTTCTGGCATACAAAGCAATCTCAGACCCCAGCTTGATGGGACTGCTAAATAACCGCAAGTCTAGCTCCACTCGAGTAACACAAACACATGACCTCAACTTGGTCTGTGACATCAATAGGACTTGTTGGTGGGACAGATTTGTGTCCCAGAGATTCCCCCTTCTGTGGAATAGACTCCCTCTCCACATCAAGCAGACTACCTCATTAACCCTTTTTAAGCACAACCTGGATAACTGGTGGGAGAGCAGAAAATACACCCCTGGGATTCCACCTGTGTCCCTGCTGGACAGGGGCATTGGGTGCTGACTTGTTGGAACATGGGCTAAATTCTTGGCTAGGCTTGAAAGGGCCTCAGGGCCAATAGCCTAGTAACTTCCTATGATTCTATGATCCAGTCATAAAGCTACCTGTTTGATAATGAATTATCATTAGAAATAAAAAATGTAGAAATTGCCTTAGTTGGTTTATGCTGTTGTCCCTGGTCATTGGCACATTTTCATTTTATCCCTGTATAAACATAGTGTCACAGAAAAAAAACACTGCTAAATCCCACATATATTGGGATACTCTTCTGGTGTAGGATAGACATTTGCTGCTCCATGATTCTTCCAGTACTTCCTCTGTTAACTGGAAAAGATTAGGAAAATTTTCTTGGTATCCTAATTAGATTTCTTCTGGTTAGTATGAATATCTTGACAAGTCTCCCCTAAAATAGGCCATGCCTAGTGTGACTAATCCAGTAAACATAAATAAATAATTATGCAAACAGACAGACAAACATCAAATCAATCAATAAAATCTTTGCACGATAGTCATCCCCAAACCAATAGAAATATCCAGTTTCCTGTCTAATACATTTGGTACCAGTTTCAAAGTCTTCTATCCCACAAGTATCTGTAATATCTTCCATTACAAAAAGCATGGTCATATTAGCAGTCAGTATAAAAATAGCTATGTTGACTATAGGTCCAGATAAAGTTCTTGGTGGTTTCTAGCAGAAACTCATGAACATCCTTGATAAGCTGTTATTGAATATTCTCAAAAATGTACTAAAATAATATATGTAGTTAAACTCTGCTGATGAGACTTACTGTTTCTTATATACAATGGGGGTCACCTTGGACCCCACAAACTAGAAGCTTGAATTGCTTTCTATGCAAACTCACGGAGAAAATAATTATCTAACCAACACAAAAAAGAATACATAACTATTCTCCTTGACCATTACCAAATGTGTGATAACACTACGAAATAACACTATACAAGACAGCCTGAGAGAATGATGCGTAACAGACTTAAATCTGGTGACAACATTGCAACTCTTGTTAAAAAGGATTCTAGGACAGCCTTTGTGTTACTCATAGGAAAGTCTTGCCACTTTAAGGAAGTAACTATACATTTGTAGCATACCTATTCACCTGGTTCTTGTATGCAGCATTGAATTCCTCAGTTCCAACACCAAGAATCTAGTGCTAATCAAGAAAATGCAGAGATTCATGGTGAGGATGATTCAGCGGTTATAAGATATGAATTATTCAGAAGGAATGAAAGAGGTATCCCTTTACTGTGTGATTTACAAGCAGTGTTAGAACTTTTGTTTATCAGTGCCTACTGCAGAGACCTGGAAGAGCAAATACATGAGTGGATTATGTCATATGAAAAATTAATATTAATAATAGGAAGAAGAGGGATAGCAAAGATAAAGCACATAGAATTTGCCATACTCACAGAATAAACCCCTTGTGGTAGTAAAAAGGTATATTACAATTATATTCCATTTGCTTAATGGCAGGAGATAATAAGCCTATATAGTCTGCCTTTTGACTATGATTTAACATTGTAACTCCGATGCATCCTTACCTTTCCACTTATATGTTCCCCCTTGTCCCATGTCCTTTTGAATGCATCAATGGATTCCATCCCCATCTCTCATTCTGGTAGTCTGTTCCATAGATCTACAACCCTATCTGTGAAATAATACTTTCAGAGGTATGTGGAGTGCTTAGCCCCTACCATCTGTTACCTGCCCTCTTCTGCTTTTCCTTTTCAGAATGAGCTACTCCCTTAATTTTCCTGACATGATTTTATGTGCAAATGTAATGTCACCTGCCTCTTTCTGTCTCAATTGTAAACATCTCTAGCTCTTTTAGCATCTGGTCATATTCATTGTACTCTATCCTATGGATCTTTCTAGTATCTTTTTCCTGGATTTCTTCCAGCAGCTTGATGTCCTTTTCCTTATATGTCCTTCAGATATGCATGTAGTATTCAACATGTGGACTGACCAAGGACTGATGAGTGGATGCATTACGAATCATGGGTGGTTTATGTGATGTTTTTCTCATGTTAATGTTTATTATTTTGTTTCCATTGCTTTTCTGTAGATCTGTAAGCTGTGTAAACTGATATATATATATATATATATATATATATATATATATATATATATATATACACACACACACACACACACACACACACACACACACACACACACACACACAGTGGATGGATAGATAGGTAGATGCACACAGATGCCTTTTTATGGGTGGGGGACTTCCTATCCCAAGTGTGAGACCTGAAGTTGCAGCTTCTGATTGTCTAAAATGTAAACTGCTATTCAAACTTAAAAAAGTGCCTATCTGCACTTGCTGATACACTATCAAAGCTGTTTTTGCAGGGGGTCTGTGACCCCAACATAGGGGCTGCATACCCTACTTGTATATACAAACTATGAGATCACAGCATCTCCAACTAGGGAGAATACTCTGGAGTAATGTACCTGTGGATGTGGCATACATACACTCCCCCCACATTCACACTCATAATTGTGTTATTCCAAGAATCACAGTTTAGGTCCTTTAAAGTTCAACAGGTACCTATATATATATATGTGTGAGTGTGTGCTTATGTGGGCATCTATGTCATTGCTTACTCTTCTGTTTGGCATATTTCTTAATATTCAGAATATAGTACTTGCATTTATTTTTCACTAGTTTCCTCTTATACCTAATAACTATTCAAGTATTTTGCACTGCCCATGGTTTTCCTACAAGAGAACCAAGAGAATTATAGTGTCCTTACCAAAGCTGCCAAACTTATAAATGAATATACACATACACAAAAATAACAAGAAAAGTGTAACCTGATAACTGTGAGCACTGCTACCCATATTTTTAATGGAAAATGTAATTTAATTTATATTTTATGCAATGCATCCAGGGCAAAATCCCAGGGCAGCATATCCACATGTTTTCAATACAGGCAATTTATACTTCCATAGCTAAATAACAAGAATGTGTTTTACGCTACTGAGGTCACAAGAAAGAAAGAAAGGGAGAAGAAAGCTTGCTAGTTTTTATTGAAAAAGAGTGCCAAGTCATCTAAAACCCCGTACTGTGCAGTCGCTATCAGAAAATGAAACTCAGATTCTGCAGAAAGGAAGAACCACAGATAATAACACTGGTTATACTAACAGAAATCATTGACACCCAGTGTTAAACTGTAAAAACAGCCATCCTGTTACTCCCTTTCCTTTTAGCTTCAGTGGAAAGAGTCATGTGATTACAGAGTTTTATCAATGGCTCATTTTTGATTTGGTCAAATAGTAACAAAACACAATATTCTTTTTTTGCTGGAGCAGTGTACCCTGCAGATACAGGAAAGGGCAACATACCTCTCAACTTCTTAGTGCAAGAAATCTGGACAAAGCCCAACAAAATGGGGAGACAAAGGTTCAAAAATAGGGACATTTTAAATATTGCTCTTATAAACTTAGAACATTGCAAGAGTAACAGGGTATGTTTTAACATACATTTTTTGAAGGATTTGAAGTCTGAAACTCAAATGTAAGCCATTATTTAGTGACTTCACTCCTCAGATCATCCCAGTGATTTGCAATAAAACCACAAATTTTATGAGGAACAGACCAAAAATATGAGCCAAAAATCTGGATAGTTGAGAGTTATGGAAAGGAGGATAGATGAAGAAAACATAAATAAACTTAACAGAATCTGTGAAGGGATTAAGGATATTTCATGTGACATTTAGTGTCACAAAGTGTAAACACATGTCCCTTTGTCCTGAAAATTCAGAGTGTTTACAAAAAAGGGTGTGTCCTAATGCTAACAGCTACTAAGAAAAGAGAAAGACTTGGGGGAACAATGTGATTGAATGTTATTGTTTCTGGTTACTCACTTTGGCTGGGTTAATTGTGTTTTATAATCAGTCAGACACAAGCCGATGAAAGAACACAAAACTGAAAACTGGTTGCAGGATGGAAGGCACCAAACACGAAACGTAAGAACAAGCAGTTTAATCCAAAATGAAGTGTTTTTCGTCGCAGTGAATACTGTGACTTATTCAGATAAAAACAACATTGAGAGCATGCCCTTAAGTAGTCAGTGTGCAGTAGTTAATTAGTTAGGTAATTAACCAGTATTAGTTAATCAGTTAATTTCATTCTTCTTGACAACAAATTGAAAACTAGTACTCATAGAAACTACAGTTTCTAAAGACTACAAGTGTCACAAACACATTTAGATACACCCACATGCAAAACTCAAACCCTAACCCTACAGAAGAAACAATACTAAATGTTCTTGTATACCATAAATTACTTACAAAAGTTTTTTGTACTTTATAAGTACCAAATATCTAAAATACTAAAAATGACACGGTAAACCCATGTTCGTTCATACTATTGTTGATTTTTAAGATCTTATGTACAATTAATACATACTTTACATGTATTCTATACGTAAAACCCTATCTAGTAAGGCTTTTTAATTTCAGAATACATACAATAAAACATCTTTCATTTAGACCTGGATACTGCCCTGCATTGGTGTTCAACTGCCATATTAATTCTAAACGTTCTAAATCCAGTGAAACTGGACCCCCCATGTTATTGGGTACACTTTGGTTTATTGCCCTGAACAAAAACCTGTGATCCATGTATTCGCGGGTATGTTTAGCTAGGGCACTGTCTTTGCTCAATTTGCCAATGTGGTATAGATGTATTGTTCATATATTCTTTCCCGCAATTTCCTATCTGTTTTCCCTATATAGAATGCGGGACACATTTGGCATTGAGCTAGGTATATGACCCCTTTAGACTGGCAGTTTAATCTAAATCTGGCGGTATACTGAGTGCCTTTGATCTTAAACTTCTGACCCACATCCATATGTTTACAGTACGTACACATACCACATTTATACATCCCACATCTACTGACTAGTGTTTTAGAATTTCTTTCAACTAGGTTTTTTAAATTAGCTCCTCTTTTGAAGGTAATTTTGGGTGTGTGAGACACTTTCTTACTTATAAAGGTGTCTGACCGTAGTAGGTCCTAGTTCTTCCTGATGATCCCACATAAGTCAAGAGCATCTACACTGAATGAAATAATGAAATTATTAAAATTACTAAAATTCTGGAGTACATTACTGTCAGTGTTCCCTTCAATATGTGTACCTATAGTATCAGTGGGTGAATCAGTTCGATTTTGACTTAAAATAGGTTTGTACACTCTGTTTGTACGCTTGTGAATTACCTCTTTAATAAGCAGATTCAACATATGTATAGGGTAACCCTTCCTAGTAAACATCTCCTTCAAGTTCAGAAGAAAACAGGCTGGAAGGAAGCACTCAGATCCACAATTTCTTCAAGGTTTAATGGCACAAATAGAAGATAAGCAAGACACCAAATGGTGGATCTGAGTGTTTCCTTCCAGCCTGTTTTCTTCTGTTCTTGGTGGTCACTGTGGTTGGAATCCCCATTTTTACTATTTCCTTCAAGTTATTACATTCTAAGTAGAAGTCTCTATCTAGGGAGGTCATCCTAGCTGCCCTGACCAACTGTCCTTTTACTACTGACTTCTTCTGGTGGTAGGGGTGACAACTAGAAAAGTGCAAGAAACTATTAGAATAAGTTTATTTTCTATATGTATGTGCGATGTAGCATTCACTAGCTGTATCTTTACAAATCAGAACATGCAAGTATTATATGGAATTTGCACCAAATTGTGATGTAAACTGCAAAAAGTCAGTTGTCTCATTAAAGTGGCTGAATTGCATTAGCTGTATCGTTGTCACCCCTTATCACCGTGAAGATGTCATCCAAGAATCTAGTGTAGTAGTGTACCTTGTCTTGGACCCAGTTGTTTTGTAGGACAAATTTGTGTTCTCAGTCAGCCATTACTAAATTGGCAAAACTGGCACCACACAGGGACCCCATGGCTATCCCTGATAGTTGTAAAAAAATCTTTTGTCAAAGATTACATAGTTATTGGATAAAATAATGTCCAATAGTTCACTAAGCAAATTTATTGTACCGTTAGGTACACCCTTGATTCTCAGAATGTGGCTAATTCTCTCTATGCCCTCCATGTGTGGGATGGACGTATACAAGTCCTTAACATCTACTGTTACAAAATTGTAACTATTGTCATATTGTAAATTATTTACACAGTGTAGGAATGACCAAGAGTCCTTGCAAACTTGTTTCTCACTAGTTACATATTTTTGTAGCACAGAATCCACATATTTTGCACATGCATACATTATGCTGTTTCTGGCGTCATCTAGTGGTCGTAAGGGAGGGTTGCTTATATCTTTGTGCATTTTAGGTACCCCAAAGATATTGGGTATTCTGGGCACTGGCATAGATAAGTAGTTGAATAGATTAATATCTATTCTGCTTTCAATGAACAATTTGTATATGAAAGATTTAACGTGACTGTAAGCTGTTTTTACTCATTTCTAGAAACTTCTTTCTAAGCATCTGTGTTGAGTATTTGTAACATTCTAGTACTATAGTCACTGATGTTCATCATAACCAGTCCCCCTCCCTTGTCAGGTTTCATTATTCTCAAACCGGCTGTTTGCAATTCATCTAATAATTGTCTCTCTCACAGTAATATTTCTTATAAAATTCTTGTTAGTTTTATTCTTCACCAATTCATTCCTGAAGTCCAACTCACAAATTTGCTTGAACAGGTCTAAGATTGCATGCAAGGGTGGATTAAATGTACTAGGAATGTGAAACTCATTTTTTCTGGTAATATTTTCACCTAAGATGAGATTTAGGTTAAGTTTACGCACAAACAGTTTTAGGTCTATAAGTGAAGAGGCAAGGTTTGCTTGATAATATGGCACAAAAGTCAACCCTTTAGCAAATAGCTTCACTAATGCTCCATCAATAGTCAGGCCAGAGAAATTATAGATAATAAAGTAATTCTCTTTATTGTAAAGCAATTTACAAAAACTGCTACCTGCATCAACGTTCACTTCCTCGTTCTGTTCCCCTTCTTGTTCTTCCTCTGATTCTGGTAGTGTGCTGGTTGCTGGGGCTTGTGGTTTAGTGAATGGTTGTGAAACTTTTCACCTTGGCCGTTGTGTGAGCTGTCATTATTAGATGTGTTGTAGTATGATTTTTGTTGCTGGTGTATCCTTTCACTCCTACGAGGTACAGTCTGTGCTGCCACCTCTTCATCATGAAAATCAAGGTTGTCGACTTCCTCATTCATAGTAGACACACCCCTGCTACTCTTTTGGCCTGTAAGGTTCCACTGCTGAAATGTGGGCGGTTTCGGGTACGCTGATTTGTTGTTATACGCTGCCCGGTCTCTGTTCAACTTTTTTAATTTGATAGACTTTGATTTGTTAATGAACTGCTCTATACTAGAGAAAGTCCTATTGTAGTCATACTGGTATCTTTGAAAATCATTACTGGCTCTAACAGCTGCAACAAGGTCAGTAGATTCTTCCATCAACTTGTCGATGGATCGTTGGTAATGTTTATACACGACCTGCAGTAGTTCAATCCCTTGTCTGTTAAAGAGCTCGATGAGCTCTTGGTGAAACGCTGACCCCCCCCTCCTCCAGACCAGTGGGATACTGCCACCTTCTCAGCCCCTTCGGGACAATATTCTCACTTACGCATTGATGGAAATAGCTCATTTCCAACTGTAACCTTTTATGTTTAAGCATACATGAGTCCAGTTTCTGCAGGTTGGAAACTATATTTTTTATACTTGATGTTCCTCCAGCCAGTAACTCCTGTTCACTTTCCTCTGAGAACAAGTTTAAAGGCTTGTTGAGCCATGTACGTGCATCCAGAGAACCAATAAGCCCCAAGGAACTATTTCCAACCGGAGAATTGTTATTAACAGTTTAAATTTGTGCAGTTCGGTTCCCACCAGGATGCTGAGATAAACAAACGTTGTCAGCAGGCAGAATACTGACATTATTAATGCCAGAAGTAGATGGTATAGTATTGGTAACATTAGTTGAGTTACCTTGTGTTGTTGTAGTATTAGAGCAAGGGCTGGACAAGTGGTTCACCTTGTTCGTAAGGTTCTCTATCCGTTGGGTCAATAGACCAATAAGCATTGTTAAATTGCCGATGTCATTGCTATTTTCCTGTGATGACTGCGTGCTGGTGAAAACAGCTCCTTCCACATCCATGATCCACAAACAAAAGACACAAGTCGATGAAAGAACACAAAACTGAAAACTGGTTGCAGGAAGGAAGACACCAAACACAAAACGTTAAGAACAAGCAGTTTAATCCAAAATGAAGCGCTTTTCGTCGCAGTGAATACTGTGACTTCTTCAGATAAAAACAACATTGGGAGCATGCCCTTAAGTAGTCAGTGAGCAGTAGTTAATTAGTTAGGTAATTAACCAGTATTAGTTAATCAGTTAATTTCATTCTTCTTGACAACAAATTGAATACTAGTACTCATAGAAACTACAGTTTCTAAAGACTACAAAAGTGTCACAAACACATTTAGACACACCCACATGCAAAACTCAAACCCTAACCCTACAGAAGAAATAATACTAAATGTTCTTCTATTTCATAAAATACCTACAAAAGTTTTTTGTACTTTATAAGTACCAAATATCTAAAATACTAAAATGACATGGTAAACCCATGTTCTTTCATACTGTTGTTGATTTTTAAGATCTTATGTACAATTAATACATACTTTACATGAATTCTATACGTAAAACCCTATCTAGTAAGGCTTTTTAATTTCAGAATACATACAATAGAACATGTTTCATTTAGACATGGATACTATATATATATATATATATATATATATATATATATATATATATATATATAGGGAAAAAGATAGGAAATTGCAGGAAAGAATATATGAACATCTATACCACATTGGCAAATTGAGCAAAGACAGTGCCCTAGCTAAACATACCTGCGAATACATGGATCACAGGTTTTTGTTCAGGGCAATAGACCAAATTGTACCCGATAACATAGGGGGTCCAGTTTCACTGGAGTTAGAATGTTTAGAATTAATATGGCAGTTGAACACCACAGTAGCCAGGTCTAAATGAAAGATGTTCTACTGTATCTATTCTGAAATTAAAAAGCCTTACTAGATAGGGTTTTACATATAGAATTCATGTAAAGTATGTATTAATTGTACATAAAATCTTAAAAATCAACAATAGTATGAACGAACATGGGTTTACTATGTCATTTTAGTATTTTAGATATTTGGTACTTATAAAGTACAAAACCTTTTGTAGGTATTTTATGGTATATAAGAACATTTAGTATTGTTTCTTCTCCAGGGTTAGGGTTTGAGTTTTGCATGTGGGTGTGTCTAAATGTGTTTGTGACACTTTTGTAGTCTTTAGAAACTGTAGTTTCTATGAGTACAAGTTTTCAATTTGTTGTCAAGAATAATGAAATGAACTGATTAACTAATACTGGTTAATTACCTAACTAATTAACTACTGCTCACTGACTACTTAAGGGCATGCTCTCAATATTGTTTTTATCTGAAGAAGTCACAGTATTCAGTGCGATGAAAAGTGCTTCATTTTGGATTAAACTGCTTGTTCTTACGTTTTGTGTTTGGTGCCTTCCTTCCTGCAACCAGTTTTCTGTTATAATCAGTCAGGTTAGAGAAAGTAAACTTACATTGAAAATGCTGAAGAAATGAGACTAACTGGAAGGGCATGCTAAAATATCAACATTCAGTATTTAAGGCTTACTTTATTGTTGTACAGATGGGACAGCAGTAATATTGCAGCAAAAACAAAATCCGAAGACAGCTGAAAAAGCCAAGGCCTGGAGGCCTGAACAAGGACTCGCATTTTGAACTCATCAATGGATTTTATTAACAGCTTCTACAATTAGAAGCGTTTACCCTCACATTTGTATATTAGCCACATAACTCAATGTGAGGTGGGAGGTTGGCATAATGGATAAGGTGTTTACCTTACAAACACAAGGTGCAGGGTTTGATTCTCACAAGGGATAACTGGCTAGGCTTAAAATGGCCCACAAGGGCAGTTAGCCTAGTATGAACCTATGATGAGTGTATATGTTTACTTCCTATGTCAGATCACACCCTCTGCTTTTTCCATCTATGTCAGCAGATTGCTCAGACATGCTGAGCGTATTGAAAGACAAATAGCTCAGTGCATTAAGACAAATAGTGTAGTGAATAATGTTGTCCAGGAGAATAATTCAATGATCACATAATGATATGCAAGAGCGTATCAATATGCTAATGAGAGTTGGGCTCTGTGGTGCAGGGACATGGAACCTTTAGTGAACACAACAAGGTAGCATTAGGATTATTAGCACAAAAGAGACATGATGGCTTTAGACCAGTTGCTTATTGCAGTACAAATCTTGACCAGTAGCAGCCACACTATACCCTTGCCTTAGAGCTGTAGTCGCAACTGCCTGCTTAGGTGTTATGGTAGTAGTATTACCCCAGATACTCCACTGCTCTATTGCTCTATTTGTTGTTTCCATGTATCCATATGAGTTCACCTCAGTCCTGGTATCCATAGTAAGAAGTCATGTCATAATTTTTTTCTATATGGTAATGCACTCTGATATCCAGTATATTCTGATTCTATAAGTTCCTCACTGTAATGTAGTCTCCCTAGATATGGTGACTACAGCTTAAATTTCATCAATATGGGTCTGGTAGGGGTAATTATGCTAATAGGGTGATTTTGTGAGATTGTTTCTGAATCATACTTATAACATGATGCATTATCAGCCATAATCAATGCTATGATGCTCATGTCTGCTCATTCCCAGGCTGAGAGTTCATGTATGATGAGCATGCTTGCATGCATACATACATGTTTGGCCACTGAGAAGCCATGTAATACTACTGACCACTTCCATCAAACCACTGGTAATCTGCGCTGCACTTCCCTCCTGCTGGTCAGTGTGCATCATATAGCATCCTTTCTGTGACTGTGCACATCAGGCTGCCATTTTATCCAAAATTAGACTTGGACAGTGAACATTGCCTAAATAGGCAGGGGTCCTGCAAAAGAATATTAAATCTTCCTGTACAGAGACTATAAGGCCCACCTGCTGGAGGAGCATTAGAACCCCATTTACAAAACTAATACCTTTTACCAGCTTGCTAGAGCACTGAGTGATGTCACTGGAATGACATACACTGGTAAGCAGCATAGGCACAAGTATAGTGCCCTACAGAGGTGCCACACAGAGCTTCTCTGCCAGTGGAGAAAGAGGTTAGGGGAAGGTAGGGAGAATATCACACTTTTTATTGTAAGCATTGTGTTCTTTGTTTAGTGCTGTACACTAGGCCTAGCACCAATAGCTGTAATTGCCTGCTGCTGTCTTTCCATTGTTGCTCCCCTTAAGTGTCACTATCATCTCTCTCAATCTTTTTCAGTGCCATATATTTGTTTGTCTTCCTCTGCTTCCTTACCCTTACCTTCCTTCCTACCAGCATGTTTCTGTTGTTACCTGCCCTTTCTTCCCTTCTTAAAAAAATGGGCAGCTGTGCTCACAAAAAAGTATAACCTTCTACCCCTACAAACTAATCTTTCCTTCCTGTTGTTCTTCTACATATTTCTCTGCTTGATCTTCCCTCTTTCTGCCTGTTTTATGCCGCTGTTTCCTTCCTATTTATATGATAAAGTGACTTAGCAGTTTTATGTGGTGCCCTTGGATGGGCTGCCAATGGGACACGTGTCACAAATATGGGGCACTTCAATGTGCATGTGAACACACACAGTGTCAGGCATGCCACCTGCCTGATGCATTTCCATGGGTCATGTGATCATAAATAGCACAGTCACTCCAGCTGTGCAGTTACTGTCATTATTCTAACAACAAAGATTAATTATGCTGCACTGCTCTTCCCATGACTGCCCTGTGACAGAGCTCAAGCATGCCTTAGCCCCATGGACTGAATCATGCTAAATTTATATGCTATTTCCCCGGTATACAATCACATTATGATTTTTTATGAATATTGTCTTTTGTCTTTCTCCTACTCATGATCAATAAAATTATCATCTGGAAACTAGAAACACATTGAATTGTAGTAGGTACGTCCAGCTTACTTTGTATTTTACAGTGTATACAAGACAAATTCAAAGAGTTCAGTTTAAACTAAATGTAATCAGTGGCTAGTGGCCACCACAAATTAAACAGAAAAAGTTTCCATTTCTCAAATTTTAATCATTATGAAGTTCATTGCTTATTATTATTAATATTACTACTTTCATACTGCATACATTTTTTAATATTTTTTCAGTTATCAGCCTGAACATTGGTAAAGCAATTGAAGCTAAATAACCTAATATTATGATGATGAAAAGAAATATATTAGATTGTAAAACTTTGAGTGGGCACATATGTATTTGTGCCCTATAAGAATAACACATATGTTTATTTTCAGGAGTTTGATAGGAATACATATTCATTTATTTGACTTATTCTGTAGTTACAGAGAATTATATAGTTTTATCTGATTATAGTTTGTTGCTTACAGACTTAAACCTTTCTCTCTCACTCTCAATGCCTCTGTTCCTGTAGGGCCACCTGAGAACCATGATATTGTTCTCATTACAGCATAATATGAGACACAGCAATCACCTGGCAAAATTGTTCTTGTTCTTATATACTTTCCACTGCCCTGAGACATCAGTTTCAACTTATTCACTTTATTTTGAATTTGTTAACTGCAGCAGAGCATTGATCCCATTGGACCTCTTTCAGTCTTGGCCCATAAGCATGGATTGAAGTTCTCTTCACACATCCATAACTATCCTTTCAAATCCAAGGAGACAGATATCTCTTGGCTCCAAACCCCCCTCTCATGTTATCAGAAATAAGATATTTGGTACCCCAAAAGTTACACAATGCTGCCTCCACAGAACTCACTTCCACCACAACCTTAAGTAAGGTACGTTTCTCCTTATGAATCATATCTTTAAGATAATTCAAGTACTGTATTTCCTGTTTATACCAATAGCACTTACTCTATAACCAGTTATAAAACAGTTACTGTATGTCATACTCAGAGAACAAAGGCAGCTCAAAGTGTTCTACCATGAAAAGCTTAGCTTCATGTTGCTATCAATGCATAAACATGAAAAACAGTGAGCAACAGTAAGAAACAGCAGGGCATGGCATTAGAATGCCAAAGGGTAGCTGTTCTGTCACAGTCCCATGCTGTCACCTGCAGTACACACACTGTTAGCTCTAGTACTGAAGCTGCCCTCCTGTTCTTCAGTATGGGTGGAGTGAGAAAAGACCTAGCACATCACAATGTAAACAAGCAAGGGGGGGAGGAAATGTTGCAGCTGTCAGCATTGTTCTTGGTATTTCTGGAGCTGTATATGTATACCAGACCTTCTCAATTGTCTCTGTTTTGGAAGAACATTCCAGTTTTCAGGCCTGATTTACCCCTGTACAGAATGTCACAATTTTTAGAGGTAGGCTCATATCCTCAGCCTTGATTTACCTCTTCACACAATTTTCTGAACCCCCCAGTCACAAAGTGATTTTAGAAGCCATCTAGTACACAGAAAACTACACCACATGACCAACATACTTGTGACAACAATAATTTCAAGAAAGTAGACTCACAACTTACAGCTCCCTTACTTCCGAAGCAAAAATAAATTATCTTGTGTGGTAGAATTTTGAAATACAGTTCATTGAAGTCTATAGAGTTTACACTGCCTCTGATAATATGCTTACATTTTCCATCATTTTTGTTAGTCTGTGTTTTTTAAACATGTGTTTCTGAGTAGTGTCCCACATTCCTTCTAGAAGTAGAAACAGTTATGTACTATTTAGTATTCAGATTTTATGTTTAACTAAATGCCCAGATTTTTAGATGGATGATGTTATTTTTCAAGGGCTTTTGTTACTGTTTTCAATGTCTGCATGTTGAGAGGTATTTCTTGCATAAACTTTCAGCTCTTGCATCTTCTCATTGTTGAAAGGTAACTTACACAATTCACAATACGTATGGGTCATTTGTTCTAAATGGCTGTCTTTGCATTCATTATAGTGTGCTTTGCAAAGGGTTTGGATATCAGCAATGTACATACGCTTCTCTGGGTTATATTACACTTGAAGTTCATAGTTCTACAGTGATAATGACATGTTTTGCAGGTGTGTGTGTGTGTGTGTGTGTGTGTGTGTGTGTGTGTGTGTGTGTGTGTGTGTGTGTGTGTGTGTGCACTTTATGCAAAGACTTGGTACAGAGACTTTGAAGTGGTTTGTGGTCATATTACACAGCACTAGATATACTGTCATTGCAGTTTTGACATCTGAAGATTATGGCTTGCGTTTCTTTCTCAACTGATGGATAGCATGTTTTTACCAGCTAATGCCCTTGATGGATAGACAGCAGGTCTACCTTCCTGCAACAGAATTGCTTTTTAGAATTGCTGACCTGCATCAAGTTGTAGTTTTATGGGTATGTCATGTCAGAGCTGATGCTGCAAACTTCTTTAGTAAATCAAAACTCTTTTCTTGACCTGTTGGCCAACACCATACTACATCGACTCTAGCAGCTTTCTGAACAGAGTTGTGATATCTGAATAGTGTGGAATGCACTTTGTCAAGTAACTGTACCATGCTCAAGAATCACATCAGAAATTATTACTATATCAAGTGTGGGATAAACTTTGACAGATACTGCACCATTCCCAAGAATCATGCCACAGATTACTTGGCAGTAGTTTTCTGCATGCTTACAATTGTGCAAACCTTGCCCAAATCTGGTTGAAGACCATTCTTTGTAAACACATGCCCCATAAACTTTAAAGTAGTGGCACATATTTGGCATTTAACATTATTGAGTTTCAGACCTTGAAACTGTAGTCTGTCAATTCTTGTTTTGTAATACTCTAGAGTAGAATGTCATTAATAATACTGACTACTCTTTCTAGCCCTTTGACCATGTTTGATACAACTCTCAGGAACACCTCCAGTGCTAACCAGATTCCAAAAGATAGTCTCAAGAATCTGAGTCTAGTTAAGGGTGTATTAAACTGATTTCATTGTATTTGATCTGTGAAAGTTCGTAGTTTTTATCCTCAAGGATCTGCATCTACTGAAGGGTGTATTAAACTGGCTTCATCTAACTTAATCTGTGAAAATTCCTCATTTTTATCAACCAGTGAAAACAACCTTTCATTAGGATTAGTTACTACTATCTTTTCAACAGTTTGAAGTGAATAATACTCATTTTGATCTATTTAAGACCCTGTGAATCAATGCAAATGTTGATCTTGCCCAGCAACATGTCTGTTACCATACTATAATTGGATCTGTCTGACTGTTAGTCCTAGTAAGTTTGTACACTTTAGTTATTGCTCAGTTTAGCATTAAATGTAATGTGAGCTTGAGATGGAGCATGATTCACATGAACTGCCTTACATGATATCTTTAAATGGTATTCAGCTTGCAAACATCCTACATGTTAGGAAACATTTTTAGAATGTCACTTGCATTCTTGACTCTAGATCTGTTTTTCTGTGAGTTATACTTCTGCACTTGCATAGTATTAATCATAGACATATTTTATTACATTTACTAGTTGCAGTGGTTTGTCATTCGACTTTTGAATTCACACTCTTTCCATTGAATTCCACCCAAGCATTCAACATCAGAATGCCTTTAAACTGCATTGGCTTTGCAATTGCTCAAGCATTTGAGACAGATGTCTCTTTAAATGTTTTGCACTCCCACAAACACAGTATCTCGGCTCTGTATCTTAGATTGCCTCTATATACCTTCAGTATTATCAGACTGACTCTCTGAGTTTATTTATTTATATTTGTTTACTGGGGTAGTGCACTGATCTCAGTGGACCATTTGCAGGCACAGCCTGGGTGAATAGGATTACATAAGAAATAAAACTTCTCACGTCACACTATATTGTTATCATTTTGTAATAAATAATAAAATTACTTTTTAACTGGGCTGCATGAATTTTTTTTATCATGCCTAAAGTCACAAAAGCATTTCTGGCAAGAATATGTGTTTGTTTAATCCTAGTCTGGAAACAGATCTGTAAAAGATTCTCTTTTCATTTATTTGGTATTGTCTGCTGGGGGTATCAGCAATATGCATAGACTTCTCTGGTTTATGTTTTACTTTTAGGTCATAGTTCTGCAGTGAGAATAACATTCTTCACAGATGTGTGGGTGCTTTGTGAAAAGATGCATTAAAGAAAGTTTGTCAGTGGCTCATTTTCTATTTTTTTTCTGTAGACAAAACCAGACTTGACAGTGCCTTAAGCTTTTTCCCAAAATAAGACATTAAGATGTGCACAGATAACTTGGAATTTAAACATATCATTTTATAAGTAGCTTCAGCTATTATATTGCATTCTGCATCTGTGACTGCTTTAAACATAACTGCTTTGGTTTTAAACTAGACCATTTCAGACCAAACTTTACTTTTGCCTATATTCACCATTCAGATGCTGTGCACAAAGTTATTCAAGCCACCACTAATCACATTAAGGTTGCAATTAGCATGCACTGTATTCATTGACTGTACTTGAATGGTGCCCAGAGATATTTCTGTTTTGATTTGGACTTTTTTTGTGCAACAAAATTCATATCTTCCTGCTGAATATATTTTCTTTTCAAACACACTCTGGTGTGATGATTCTCTTTCCACAAAATCTGCAGACTTGATTTTTTAGGTTTACATTATGCCTGTGTCTAAATCCACAATATGTGTTTAATGTGTGGTTTCTGAGTTCTCATTTGTTACCAGACATCATCCTGGATACCATGCAGACACTTGCAGATTCTTTTCTATCTTTTTATATATTTATTCAGTAAAATTAGCTCTCCGTCATATCTTTTTCATGCATGGTCTCTTCAAGTTCTTCTGTAATATATTTAAGTTGCACAATTGAGAGTTAATTTACTCTCCATATAGTTGTAGCTTTCTCTAGTGATAAATCAGCTTATTTGAATAATCTGTCTCTTAGTTGATAATTTCTAATTCATAGGCTATTCTGTTTCTTATAACCGAATCAGTCAAGTCACACTGATACATAATAAAGGATTTACTTTAAGTTCAGTTCAGATCCATTTTTGTAACTGGAGAGGCCTCACACAATTGGTCAGGGGTGCAGTTTGTTGTTTCAAGTCACCAAATTCACAGTCTTGCTCTCTGTACATAAGATTGTTCATATAAGCATCCACATCTGTAGCCTCCCGAACGCTTTAGTTTCTGGTAAAAATAAATGTCTCACGTATTGTAGCTTCTTCTTTAGTTTGTTTTATTGTTTTTCTTTAAAATAAATTTGTTAACTACCTTGATGGCTTCCTCATCGTTGACATAAAGAAATAAGGTGCACTAGATTTTCTGACTTGTCCCCAAACCTGCCTGTAAAAAGATAGATCAAAATACTGAACCCAGGATTTAAGAAATTTTCACTGCGATTTCAGAGAAATTGGTAATTGTAGATTCACCATTCAGAGCTAAAATCTGAAGAAGTAAAGTTAAAATAGACTGGCAGTTCAGTGCAGTACAAAAATTATCATAATCCTTACTTCTGTAGAATTGCTTCTCTTCTGACATTGTGTCGGATCTGCAAAAGAAGGTATTATCTAGCATTACAATTCAGGATTGCTTTTAGGAATACAACTTAGTATGATTTCACCACTTTACTGAAGACTGACCCAATTACTTAAAGATGTAATGCTATTCACTGACTGAATATGTGACACCAACTGTCTTCTGTATTTTTTCAAATCATTGCCACATCCTGTTTAGGAAATAGTGGACCATTCAGCAATAAAGACAAAAGTGACTGCTCCAATCAGGCACTTTGAATGTAAATATGACTATATGAACGCCTGAATATACAAATATCTAACAAGGCTTGCACTAATGGTGAATTGCTGAGGCTTCTTAGGCAATAGCTAGCATGCTTCTGCAGCCAATAATCTTATGAGCTTTCTGGGGTGGGAAAGAAAGATATTATATAGCCTTAGTAGGTTGCAAATACCTCTTACCAAACATTGTAGTTTCAATGAACCCATTCTCGTTTAGGCAACCTTAAAGAAAGCAAAAATAAATAAATAAATTCATACATAAATAAAAATAAATAAATAAATAATAAACAATGATTTACTTAAGAGAAAGTGAAAATATAATCAAGGAAGTTCTGATAATCCGTGTATATGTGTTGTACACATTTACATGCATAAAGGATAAGCTGAAATGCCAATTCTCTGATATAAGATTATTAAATTAAAAAAAGGTTATTGTGTCCTTCTGACAACTCCATAAGCCCTGTAAATGCCCAGGTTTTGCAAGAGCTGTTTTGCAAGTATTTTTTTTTAATATTTTGTCAGAAAACATCAGAGCTATGCATTACATAAATACTATCAGGTATCCAGATCAAGCATATGTTGAGGTTTATTCAGGCCCAAAATGCAGGTTTTGGCCACTTTCTGTACCACTAGTGCTGTGGATGGCAGTACCATTCTATAAATTATGCATAGTCTTGTTTTATGATTGTTAAAATATTATAGATAGGTAGTAAAAGAGCACCTAAGTGTTTATTGTACTGTTTAAACACTTCCTAAAATTACATGATAAGGCAGGGCACAATTGGAAATGCAACCCTTCCATAGAGTCCCATGCCAGATATACTTCACTACGCAACCTAGCCAAGCAATACATCTGCAGACACAAAAATGGTCACTACCAAAACAAACAAATCTCACTTCTAGCCAAACCCAAAAGATTCTGAAGAGAAATCATCCAGCTATCTGGTCAAACAACTCAACGCAACTGCACTCCCCGAAGGTCAACCAACACCATCACAAATAAACTCTCATGCGCTGACTTCCTCAATGAGTTCATAAACCTGCCACACATCAAAAACAACAAAACACATGAGAGTTAAAGAGAAAATAAGGGAGTATGTGGATAATATGCATGAGTTTAGAAAGACTGCTACCAAGCAATTGTTTTATGATAACAACTCCAGAACACAAAATCTCTTAGCCCAATGGCAACAGAAAGTAAAAATGGTGCTGCCAAACGTAGGGGGCCTATAGCAAGAAAAATAACCAGAGATTCTAAACAGGTATTAGAAATATTTCAGAATTTTTATGAAAATTTGCATAAAGCAGAGGAACGTGAAAATCAAGAAAGAACACACATTAAAATATTTATGGAAGACTTGGGTATAGCAAGATTAGAGGGGACTGAGGTTCAACAATTAACACTTAAGACAGGAGGAGATAAGATACAAATTGTGATGTATAAGCAATCTGCAGGAAAGTCTCCAGGAACAGATGGTATTCATGTGAAAGTTTGGAAGCTAAGACGGAAGAAAGTAATAAAGATCTGGAAGATTTTGTTTAATAGTATTTTAAAAGGAAGGGAAATACCAACATCCTGGAGGAAAGCTGTAATACCTAAAAATGGTAAATACCCATCAGACCCATCTTCATATAGGCCCATTTCAATTTTAAACCAGAGTTATAAATTGTTTATGTCTAAATAGCTAAAAGAATGACAAAGGTGTTGCCAAAATTGACAGATATGGATCAGTGTGGTTTTGTGGAGGAGTGGCAAACATTTGATTACATTAAAAGAACATTGATAATCCAAAGGGAAGCAGAATAAAAGGAAATACCACTTTCGTTGGTGGATCTTCATGCAGAGAAAACATTCGACAGAGTAAGTTGGGATTTTATGAATAGGGTAATGGAAGCATTTGGATCTCCTGATACAATAATTATGTTATTTAGGAGGATATATGAAGGATCAGAGGCAAAAATTAAAATGGGAGGGTTCCTCTCTGATAAGTTGTGTCTGAACAGAGGAACCAGGCAATGGTGTCCTTTTCTCTTTTATTAATTGCATTATATTTAAAGCCATTGGCAAAGAAAATAAGTGACTCAGAAATTCAGGGATATAATTGGTATGGTAATCAAGAAAAGTTGTCTATTTGCAGATGATATTATTTTGTATCTGATAAAATCAGAGAAAGACAATTCAGTGTCATGGGATATTCTGAGACTATTTCAAGTTTTTTTTTCTGGATATAAAATTAATGAAGCTAAAATGAACATTATAGCAGTAGACTATGTACACACACATGGATTGGTTCAGCAATACCCATATTTATGGAAAATGATAAAATGAAGTATTTAGGAGTATGGGTTGAAAGGAATTTTGTTATGGCAGCTAAGAATATATGAGAAAAGACTAAACACAACGAAATACAAAAAACAAGAAACAGGAAGCTCTTGTTTATGGATATGGATAGCAAGATACAAGCAGAGAAAATGTTTTAGTCCCTTTAGTTTTATATACGTTAGGCATATTTTATCAACAAGAGGAGAAGCTGTAGACAGTAATTAATAAATAGTTGAAGGATTTATCTGAGCGGGGAAGTGGGTAAGGGTCAAGTGGAGTAAGTTTATCTTTCCAATAGAAAATCCTGGTTCAGTTTCACCTGATCTGAAGGGATATTTTAGCTCTAGACAGTTAAGGCTCATTTACATAACACAAGGAGAAAGCTATGATTCCAAGTGGAAAGGAATGGTGATGAAGCAGGGGGAATTCAGGAAATGAGAGAATAGGATTTTGGATGCAGATCCTTAAGGAGAATAATAACAGCTGTACAGAATATCATATTCATAAAGTAGCAGAAAGTATTGTAAAAACTAAGCCAACACAGGAATGGAGAAAGGAGATTCTGTCGAAAGGGATAACTGCAATCAGGGATACAGACAATAGGCAAGCGAAGGCTGCAATTTCTGGAGAAAACTGGCAAAAGAATCGGTGTAATAGAAGCAAATAACTAGAGAAGAAAAGGTAATAGAATGGGAAGAGAAGACATTTGGATTGCAGGCTAGGGGCTGCCTTCCTTATCAGGGATTGATATCAGAATATAGGCAAAGGGTAGAGGATAGAGGAATACTAAGTGAAAGACCTACTGTTGTAGAGTTTTTAGTTGAATTTAGAAATGAAGCTGCTGTTAAAAAAGGGATAATTAGCAGGTCATATAAAATATCGCACAATAGCTATAGGAATCAGACAGAGGAGGTTAGAAAATATTGGGAAGAGAGACTGCATAAGTAATTCACAAGGAAATAATGGGAGGACATATATGAAGCTCCCAAATATGCAACAAAGTCTAGAATATTTAGGATTTTTGCTTGGATGTGTTTGTATAGGCATTTTTAAACCCAAAGCAGTCTCCAAAGATTTTTTTCTTGAGGTAGATGGCAAATGTCAGAGATGTGATGGGGAAGAAACAGGTACCTGGAAACATTTTGGGAGTGTAATGAGTTGGCAGACTTTAAAAATTCCCTACAGAGTACTCTGCCAGAAATATTGGGTGAGCAAATGGGTGTAACTAATTAAATGATTTTTGAGCTGGGATACAGGATGTGAATTGTCTAGACATAGTAAAGCCTTGTTCAGTTTAATTTTGGTGGCTGCCAAAAAAACTGTAGGAAAATTAAAATCAAAACCTAAACCAGTTGTATTTGAAGTAGTTAATATTGTAACAGAGATAAAAGAACTGGAAGTGAGATCTGTATAAAAGGGTAAGAGCAAGCTATACAGAAAGAAAAACTGGGGAACAATTCATGCAGAATAATGTTTTGTAGGAGGAGTGTGATTAAAGGGAAGGCAGGAATTGAGCAATGTATGTAATGTTAGATTGATGATAATTGTATAAAAGCATGCATGTGATGTATAATGTTTGTAACTGTGAACAGGTTAAGATGGTTTGTTCACTTTTATATAGCTATATGTTTGCCTATGTCTTAAGTGATAGTTTTCCTAGACCTGGTTATTACCAACATGGGCAACCGGTGCTCCACACCAGAGGTCAATTCTTCGTTGGTCAGCTCCGACCACAAGCTAATCACCCTAGACATCCACATCCCTCCCTCACCCCCCCCCCCATTAGGGAAACCACCATAAAAAATTTCTCCAAAGCCAACTTCACACTTCTTAAGACAGAAGTGGCAAACTTCATGACACCCATGCTGATGGACAGTAGAGGTATGACTGCTGAATCCTACACAAATACACTTTATAAGCACTTACACGAGTGCATGGATCGTGCAAATCCTAACAGAACCAAGATGCTATCCTCCAAAAAAAGGAAGCCAATCTGGTGGTCCCCTGCCATAAACAAGTGGACATCCTACAAAAGGGCCTCGCTGAGACAGATGTCTGGTGTCAAAGCCATGGCCTCAAGCTCAATGCCAAAATGTGCATTGTCATGCCTTTTGGTAAAAACTCTGTACCCATGAACTTCCACATAGGCGGTAGTTTACTTAACACCAAAAGTGTGATAAAGAGACCTTGGGCCACAGGTGGACAGTAATCTCTCCTTTGATAATCATATCACCACAGTAGTCAGGAAATCCTTCTATGAGACACACCTCATCACAAAAGGTTTCTCATCCAGGAAAAAAGAGGTCATTGTTCCCCTCTACAAGTCACTCATTAGACCCATTATAGAGTACAAAGCCCCTTTTGATATGTACCTCACAAGACATCTACAACAACTGGAAAGGCCATAGAAATACCTCACAAAGAGGATTACCGGCCTCAAACAGATGCCCTATGGAGACAGTCTCAAAACACTGCAGCTTTACTCCGTCGCATATCGCCTACTCAGAGGCGATCTCTGCCTAACACACAAAGCTATGCCAAACCCAGAGCTTTTGGACATGCTCAACTTAAAGAAATCCCAATCCCTCCGAGCTACACGCTCTAGGGACCTAAACCTTGTCACCACAATAAACAGAACATGCTGGAGGGATAGATTCCTGTCCCAGAGACTTCCCATACTCTGGAACAAACTACCTGTCTATAGCAAACAAAGCTCCTCATTAGCAATCTTCAAGAAAAATCTTGATGATTGGATGGGAGATAGGAAATTCACCCTGGGGATCACTTCTGTGGCTCTGCTCAACAGTGGCACAGGAAAATCATTTTCTAGAGTGGCGAAAGCCAGGGTACCTTTTGGCTAGGCTTATATAGGCCCTAGGGCCAATAGCCTAGTACCTACCTATGAACCTATAACAGCAACACAAACCGACCACACCCACAGCCAGCCTCTCCCCATTTACATTCCATTATTCCACTTGAATAAGATTAGAACCAAACAGATAGAAACACAAATGGACCAAATACAAATAGCTACTCCTCCATGGTCAGAAAACCTAGCTCCTTGGTCTATTCACCTTTATAAGGACTTTATCTCTCACCCTTTTACTCACACATACATCTGCTTAACTAACAGTATTATGCCTTAGGTATGGAAAACAGCAATAGCCACTCATATTCCATTGCATCAATACCATCTTCTGTCTAGGAAACAACATTCATTCTGGTCTGGATGCAACACCATAAAAGCTCACTACTCCCTTACAGATGACATCCTATCCACTATGAACAAAGGTAACTTGACAGGAGCTGTTTTTACTGACCTCACAAAAGCCTTTGATCTAATAGATCATAACTTCCTATTTGACAAATTCACTGAAATGGGCATTAGGAATAATGCAAACCCTTGATTTGTATATTTCCTTACCAATAGAACATTCAAGGTGAAAGGAGGCACCCATAATGGAATAAATTTACTCCTTCTGTCTTGTGTAATATGAGTTGCCATATGCCACAAACCCTCTACTGTCTCCCACTTCTTAGTACTTTGTCCTTCTGACAGTTTTATCAGAATCAACTCCTTCTGCTGGTAGGATTGCGTGTTTACTATTAAAGGTCTAGGCTGCTTTCTCATGGCGAAGTTTGCAGCATACGCAAGATGTAACCTTTCAATTAAGAACTCCTGCTGTGGAGTACCAGTTCAGTTAGTTATTTGTGTTTTCATAAAATGAACACAGTCTTTTCTTTCCAGCTTCTCTGGTGCAGCAGAAAATTTCCAGTTTTTCCTTACGTGCTCTGTCCTCTAATTCTATTATTTTTTGAAGCATCTCTTCTTGAGCAATCTCATATTCAGACAGACTTTTCTTCATTTCGGCCTCTGATTTTTGCAGTTTTATCACATCATCTAAATATCTGTTTAAAGCTTCTATTTTCCAGACTTTTGTTATTTTAGTTGATATACTCCATCAGTATTTTGTTTATTTTAATCAGCTCAGAGTACATTTGACTTATTTTTTCCTCTAGGTTATTGGAAGTCATGTCCTGCACCAAAGCTAGAGTTTGCACTGCTTTTTGCTGAACAGCTGCAGAATTCTTCTCAGTCAGTGTTTTTTTCCTCACCTTTTCTTATTGATTTTCTTTCAGGTTCTCTAAATTTGTTTTTTGCTGGCATCCAGGCAGTGTATTTACTGGACAGTTACTGAAACTTACCCCAAAATAAGAGTTTATTGTCTCTTTCTTCTGAGTTTCTGTTTTCACAATAGGAGAGGTGAAATTAAACTGTTACTCAATGTGCAGCCATCTTGGAAGTCCCCTTGTTATTCCATCTTGTGATCCCCTCACTTATTGCCTCTCATTTATCCTACTTTCTTCTTCTCTTTGCATCTTTCACACTTCTCTCCTTTCTGTTCCTCTTCCCTCTGCATGCCTCTTTCTCTCCATTTCTCTGTCTTCTCCCCTTGGAATCCTTTCCTGCAACTATTCTCACTTGGGTCTACTAATATCTCCATACCTCTATATACTGATATGCTGGTATTCCTGTAGCATAAGCCATCTCAGTCATTATGACTACAGCTTATGCAAAAAGATCTGCTAAGGGTAATTCCATTTTTCCATCCATGTTTTGACTTTGTAAACTGATTCTTGAACTAAATGTGGTGGTGTGTTTTGCATCTATAATTATGTATACATTTTTTAGCTTTACCCTTGTATCTCTAAATATGTTTTGTTAATTTCTTTTGTAATCCAATTCACCTGGGCTCTGCCTGCAAATTGTCCATTGAGATCAGTACACTACCCCTGAAACAAATATAAATAAAATAAGAAATAAACATATACTAATACTGTACCTCTCTCAACATTCTGTGCCTAAAATGTGACCATCACTTTCACAATGTGGAACAATTGGGTAAATGAAGAACGATAACCAACAATGTTGATTAAGAAGCTCAGGGCATGGTTGATAACTAATTTCTTCATAACCATCATCATCATCATCTTCTTTCGGCTGTTCCCGTTAGGGGTCGCCACAGCAGATCACCTGTTTTCATTTCTTCCTGTCCTCTGCATCTTGCTCTGTCACACCAACCACCTGCATGTCCTCTCTCACCACATCCATAAACCTTATCTTAGGCCTTCCTCTTTTCCTGTTACCTGGTAGCTTCATCCTTAGCATCTTTTTCCCAATATACTCAGCATCCCTCCTCAGCACATGTCCAAACCAACGTAATTGTGCCTCTCTGGCTTTGTCTCCAAACCTTCCAACCTGGGCTGACCCTCTAATATACTTATTCCTAATCCTGTCCACCCTCGTCACACCCAGTGCAAATCTTAACATCTTTAATTCTGCCACATCCAGCTCAAACTCCTGCCTTCTTGTCAATGCCACTGTCTCCAACCCATATAACATAGCTGGTCTCACTACCCTCTTGTAGACCTTCCCTTTAATTCTTACAGGTACTCGTCTGTCACAAATCACTCCTGTCACTCTTCTCCACCCACTCCATCCTGCCTGTACTCTCTTCTTCACCTCTCTTCCACACTTACCGTTACTCTGAACTATTGACCCCAAGTATTTAAACTCATCCACCTTTGCCGCCTCTGCTCCTTGCATCCTCACCATTCCTCTATCCTCCCTCTCATTCACACACATATATTCTGTCTTAGTCCTGCTTACCTACATTCCTCTTCTCTCTAGATCATATCTCCATCTCTCCAGGGTCTCCTCCACCTGTTCCCTACTCTCACTACAGATCACAATGTCATCTGCAAACATCATAGTCCATGGGGACTCCTGTCTGATCTCGTCTGTCAACCTGTCCATCACCATTGCAAATAAGAAAGGGCTCAGAGCTGATCCTTGATGTAACCCCACCTCCACCTTAAATGCATCCGTCACTCCCACCACAGACCTCACCGCTGTCACACTACCCTCGTACATATCCTGTACCACTCTTACATACTTTTCTGACACTCCTGACTTCCTCATACAATACCACAACTCCTCTCTAGGCACCCTGTCATATGCTTTCTCTAAGTCTACAAAAACACAATGCAACTACTTCTGACATTCTCTGTACTTCTCCATCAACACTCTCAGAGCAAAGATCGCATCTGTAGTGCTCTTTCCTGGCATGAAACCATACTGCTGATCACTAATCATCACATCCCTTCTTAACCTTGCTTCCACTACTCTTTCCCATAACTTCATGCTGTGACTGATCAGTTTAATCCCTCTGTAGTTACTACAGCTCTGCACATCACCCTTATTCTTAAAAATCGGTACCAAAACACTTTTTCTCCATTCCTCAGGCATCCTCTCACTTTCCAAGATTTCATTAAACAATCTGGTTAAAAACTCCACTGCCATTTCACCTAAACACTTCCATGCTTCCACAGGTATGTCATCTGGGCCAACAGCCTTTCCATTCTTCATTCTCTTCATAGCTATCCTTACTTCCTCCTTGCTAATCCATTGTACTTCATGATTTACTATCCCTACATCATCCAATCTTCTCTCCCTTTCATTCTCTTCATTCATCAACCCCTCAAAGTACTCTTTCCATCTCCTCAACACACTCTCCTCGCTTATGAGTATGCTTCCCTCATTATCCTTTATCACCTTTACCTGCTGCACATCTTTCCTAGCTCGGTCCCTTTGTCTAACCAATCGGTACAGGTCCTTTTCTGCCTCCTTAGTGTCCAACCTTTCATACAACTCTTCATATGCCTTATCCTTAGCCTTCACCACCTCTCTCTTTGCCATGCACCTCATCTCCTTATACTCCTGTCTACTTTCTTCATCTCTCTGACAATCCCACTTCTTCTTTGCCAACCTCTTTCTCTGTATACTCTCCTGTACTTCCTCATTCCACCACCATGTCTCCTTGTCGTCCTTCCTCTGTACAGATGTGATGCCAAGCACCTTTCTAACCATCTCCCTTACTAGCTCTGCTGTAGTTACCCAGCTATTTGGTAACTCTTCACTGCCACCCAGTGCCTGCCTTAACTCATCCCTGAACTCCACCTCACAATTACCCTTTTTCAATTTCCACCATTTGATCCTTGGTGCTACCCTCACACTCCTCCTCCTCCTCTTCTTGATCACCAACGTCATCCTACAAACCACCATCCAATGCTGCCTAACTACACTTTCTCCGGTCACCACTTTACAGTCTCCAATCTCCTTCAAACTGGCCCTCCTACATAAGATATAATCCACCTGTGTGCATCTTCCTCCACTCTTGTATGTCACCCTATGCCCCTCCCTCTTGTTAAAATACGTATTTACCACAGCTATGTCCATCCTTTTCGCAAAATCCACTACCATCTGACCTTCTGCATTCCTTTGTTTAACACCATACCTACCCATCACTTCCTCATCCCCTCTGTTCCCTTCACCAACATGCCCATTGAAATCTGCTCCAATCACCACTCTGTCACCCTTGGGTACAGTCATCACCACTTCATCCAATTCACTCCAAAATTTTTCTTTCTCATCCATTGCACACCCAACTTGTGGAGCATATGCACTAACAACATTCATCATTACACCATCAATTTCCAGCTTCATAAACATCACTCTATCTGACACACTTTTCACCTCCAAAACACTCTTAGCATACTGTTCCTTCAGAATAACTCCTACACCATTTCTCCTCCCATCCACACCATGATAAAACAATTTGAACCCATCTCCGATACACCTAGCCTTACTCCCCTTCCATCTGGTCTCTTGCACACACAATATACCAACCTTCCTTCTGTCCATCATATCAGCTTGCTGTCTCCCTATACCAGTCATACTGCTAAAATTCAAAGTTCCGACCCTCTCTACCACAGTCCTAGCCTTTCTTCTCTCTTCCTGCCTTCGGCCATGTCTTCCGCCTCTTCTCCTCCTTCGGCCAACAGTAACTAATTTCTTCATAACCAAATAAGTTATTTTGATGAATTAATAATATGATTCACTGTTATTTCTCATGGAATGAAGGGAAATAAAGAAATACTTGTTAAATTCTTAACAATTAATGTGAGACAGACCCTTTGTGTGGAATATGGGATTTTAAAGCACAGAATGATGAGCGTCCCTTATAATGAGGTACAGCAGAGACATAGCTAATGCTTTTGAAGTTGCTATTAACATCATTCAGTATTATTTGTATGCATTTATAGTTATTCTTTAAAACACAATACAGTAACAAGCTATTGGTTTAATACAAAGCCACGCATTGGTTTATCAATAACTTGTTTTTTAATGGCAGGTCATTATTAGAACAATGACGCGAGTTTTTTTTTTTTTTTTTCAGGACAAACCATACCCACAGCTAGCGTAAATGACTGGACTTCATTTTTTTGCCAAAGTAAAAACTTATTTTTGTAGCATTTAACTTGCTTGCTGTTTGGGCGTTTCGACTTAAATTATTGTTTTATGCAATAAATAAAGAAAACTTGGAAATATTTTTGCCCAAAAATCTCAGGACGTTTGACATAGTAGGGCACAAGTGCCCAAAGAATAATTATCCTGCACAAACGGGAACAGTGATTTGTGGGTTTGTGTGTGGTCGTGTCTCTTTAAGAAGTCATGTCGGCCGACGGAATGGTAAGATGATCCTTGCTGTATGATTCTTTAAGGGGCGGCGGAGAAGAAGAAAAATATTCCTGAAAAGGGGAAGAAGCAGAGGAATGACCGGGGTTTAAGAGCAATATTTGGTTTGCTCACATTGTTACTTGCATTTGGGTGGTTCGGATTACTTTTGGAAAAGAAGCTGGAGACCTCTGATGAGAAGAAAAAAATGAATCGCGTCGGGAAGAAACAAGATGACACCTTAATAGAAATGGCATTAACTGACGCCGAAGGCTATGGCGGTATGTTTTTTTTTAATAGCGTGTTTTAAATGTGGTGTAAAAGTTGACAGATGCAGGGTTGAGGGGCCTTTCCATAAGTACAATGACAGAAGGGGAGGGGTCGAAGACGTACATTTCCATTAAAGTTGGTATTTAGTTGTTTTTCTATCTGAATATCGGTTTTGTAGGTTACAGTCTGAGTTTGTAAATAATGGGGGGGGGGGGTATAGACTAAACGTGGTGATTAATAATTTTGGATCAGATTATTCTGGTTTTAGAGTTGTAGGAGTCATAATACAGCAACGGAAAATCGGGCACTTGTTCAAGTACTTACTGAGTCATTGTCTTTTATACAGCTAACGGTTTGCTGCTGAGTAATTCGCCTTAATGTGCGTTTCTAAATTATTTCCTTAGAGTATCGCATAGACCATGTACTTGTGTCTTTTAAAGTACGTCGGTATTTTTAAAAAAGTGCGTATAGCCGAGGGAGCAGTGAGTCTATAGTATTTACCGTATTGAAGACCGTTAAGTAGATGAGGGGTATTTACTTTCTCGGCGACTAACTTTCGTTCTTATGTTTTTGAATACAGATTAGGTTTTCAACTTCCTTTCGTCATTATAACTGTAGTAGCTTTATTATGAATTTGTTTGTAGTGCCGGAAATCCTTAAGGTGGCCTCGAACCAGGTACTTTCTGCATTGCTAACTATTGAGTTTGTCATCGATGATGGGCTGGCGACGTGCCAGCGTTTCTTTCCTTGCTCTTCAGTTGAGAGTTACCATCTGGACAGTGACTTGAGGGGCCCATTTGAGTGGGTGTGTTATGAGGTGGCTCAGGTGGGACAACGTAGGCTAACGATTGTTTATAGTAGGGCAGCAATAAACGTGCTAGAGCTTTATTTTCGTTATGGATTTCAGATGGCAGAACGACCCACTGCCTGGCATGGCAGAAAAAAATAAAATTTACGTGGCTATGTGATAGGGATTGGATTTTTCAGCTTTTGTGTTCTTTGGTACTGCATCTTTAGGGGTATATCTGGGGATGTAGTAATATGCATCGATTGCTAAAAGCTGTAATTTATCTGTTGGCATTCTAATGTGGTGCAGGCCAAGAGTGTAGCCAGGCATACTTTTTTTTTTTTTTGTAGTCAAAAGAATACATTTTTTTCTGGGTATTTAAAAACATTTTGTGGTTCTTGGTCACTTTGTACTTCTGCTTTGAGATAGGATTGCTTACTTACTATTAACAATCCTTTTAACGTTTTTAGGATGCTATACCTTAAAAAATGGCTTGGTTTAGTAAGTACAGATGACCTTTTGAGAGTGATGTAATAGAAGGTGTAGTCAGAAGTTTCAGATGTACAGCCAGTTCCCATGTGAATTGTTCCCTGTCAAAAGAACAGCTCTTTGTACTGTGACTTGTAGTTAGAAGTACCGAGTCTTTAATTGTACAGTTATGTGGTGCATGTAGCAATGTTTTCATAGTAGACCTTTCACTTTGTCCTTTAATAAGACTATATTACTCAAGCACATTTACAATTGCTGGCTTATGTTTACCCTTTGTTTCATCGGGCTAGCATTGCTGTTTGGTCTTGGTTCTCCAACTTGGTTTGCTGGTTCTCATTGGCATTGAGGCTTTGGTGGAGAGCGTGCATCCAGTCACGACTTGAAGGGTCTGCCTGTGAACCTGGTAGCTGTCTACAGGATGGCTATGTATTTACGTTTAATTTGATTAGGTGGTTTTGGTTACACCAAGGTGCATTTCATGTACAGGTTTACCCTCATCCAAGGCCTTGGTGTCTTTTTCAAAGATAAGTATGTTAAGCAGGCATGCTGCTCTTTTAAGACTAGTTAGGGTAAATCCGTAATACATTGTGTTTAAGACTGGTTAGGGTTGGTCTGAAGTTTCTGAGATCATTGGTAGAGCCACCCTGATGAAAGGGTGGTTCAGCCATTTTCCATGCTGCTGGCTGTTTGAGAGGCTGAACTGGCACATTTAGGAGCAAGTCTGTGCCAGTGCTTTATACTGGCAAGGAGATGCTGTGACTTAATATTAGGTTCCATAGAGCTGTTATTTCTTGTCTCAGAGATTTTAGTAGTTTCTTGGTGGTGGTACTAGATAATTTGCCATGTTAGGGGGAAGGCTATATCATCAGCATCTCTGCAGATGATGTCAGCCTGCTGAGTGCAGCGTTTGGCTTTTTTCACAAGGGTCCTAACACACTCAAATGCTCTTGTTACAGTTTGTAGTAGTGGCTGCAGTTTTCACTTCATACTTAAATGTTTTGTTTAATGTTTTGAGTTTAGTTTTGGAGTGCAAGATTTCAGTTTATTTCTAATAAGGAATATTTATTTTTTTATATAGTTCTTTTGAGTCCACTATAGCAGTTTTTCTTAATTTGGAAGTGTATTTGTGGCAAACTGGAACTGATGTGCTAATCCAGGTATTGCAATTAGTATAGGAGTTCTCGGCAAATGCAGTGGCATTTGTTACTGGGTCCTCAAAGGGGGGTTGCTGAATCTTGTCTTCTGCTGGTTGCATCAAGTTTGTCTTAAAGATTGTGTGTTTTGGGCATATTTGTTTGGCTGCTAATAGTTTAAAACCACCAAGTAGTGGTCAGACTTGATCAATGAAGGGTGCTAAAGGTTAAGGGCATAATGGTGCATTGTTGGTGATGACAGAGTGAAATACTTTTCCTTCACTCAAATCGGGCATGCTTCGTGGGGTTCCGTTTGTCAGGCAACGGTAGGGAGACTTACTGATAGTAAATTTGGAGAAAGTGGAACTACAGTTAGTTTATCTTGTTGCATTAGTCTGAATGTGAGAGTTTCAGTGGAATTTGGACAAAACCATCTGATGCAGTGTTGCTCTGTGAGGGTCTGAAAGTGTGGTAGGTATTAAATCCTTCGTAGAGAGGGTTGTCTGGTTGCATGTGGTGGGAACCGTGTTTTAGAGATGACTAAAATGTCTATTTTCTCGCTACAGTGTTGGTAGGGAATGTGGTTTCCTGCTTAGGTTTCTGTTACTGTGCAGCTCTACCTTACTTTTAACATATCCCTCTCTGGTTTGAGTAGGTCGGGAGATGTAGCAGGCTGACATAGTATGACCCTCCCCACCTTTTTAGGCAATCTCTTGAAAAGCAGTTTGGATTGTCAACTACTTCCTTCAAAGCCGACACATCTTGGACCCCCTTTTAATGGCACTAAAAATGTCAGTTATTAAAGTTAATTGCCTATTGGTTGTAATGTGGCATCGTTCTAGGTGATGGTAGGATGCTGCTTTGCTGGTCTCAAATGCATATTTAAACTCTACTGTGTTTTTTCTCAACATAATTCAAGGATGTACCTTAACTGTACTTCAATAACCTCAAACAATGGAACTAACACAACCCCAGACACTACAACCCGTCTACTAGGAGTAACAATTGATAACCTTAGCTATGATGACTACAATAAAGTCTGTTGACAAAAAATAGGCACCCTTTACAGAATCAAACCCTTCCTCACCCATCAGCCAGAATGACTATTGCCCAGACCCACCTTATCTCTACCGTGTTCTATGCTTCTGCGATATATACCAATCTAAGAACAACCTTACCAAACTTTCCACCAGTTATAATAATCTAGCCAGATTTGCCACTGGCACCCCATTTAGAACGCAGCACGGTCTCAACCTCAAACAGCTGGGATGCCTAGAACTGCAAAACCAACTACTTTGTCAACAACTTATCACCCAAAAGATCCTTTATCACCCTAACAATACCCCTATCCTCACTAATCTGATTACACCATACAAAAGTCTTGAAACACTACGCTCAGCTAATGAGCTCCTTGTTGCCACTATTAAGTCAAAAAAACAAAGCTGGGGACTTGCTTTTCTCCAGTACAGTAGGTAAAAACTGGAACCAGCTTCCTACTGAACTATCCACCCTTGCTTCAACTTTCCTATTTAAAAAACATCTTAAAGAACATCTTAAATCTCACTGGCTTTGTCCATGCTCTAACCCTGACTGACGTCTCATTCCCCTTCTTGGTCTCTGTCTACACTTGTCTTCTTACTAGTCTTTGATGCCTACTTTGTAATCCTATATTCTAAAAAAAAAAATTTCTGTTTATCTCTCTCTAATTGGATATTAACTTCAACCTACTAAATGACTTATTACTATTTTGTTCTTACTAACATAGCCAATGTACTGTAACTTACTTAAATAATACTATATATTGTATTTTTTGTCACTGCTAGTGCTTGCAGCTTTTCTCCCCGGGCCTCTACTTAAAATGGACATATGTCCAGTTAGACTAGCCTGGTCAACAAATGTAAAATAAAGTAAATAATAAATAAATGTGTGTCTCGGGTCATTCACACCCATATGAGCAATGACTGTTGCAGTGTTTTGTGGTAGGTAGCAGGAGTTTTAAGTGTAGGATTGTTTCTGTTGCTGAAGGTATTGTGACACCGGGGAAGAGACTTCTCAAGCACCCCACTATAGGAAGACTTTTTTTTTTTTTTTTTTCTGTGAGAGTGTTGTGGTGATGTGGGGTAAGTGTGGGTATTGATAACGTGTTTGATGAGAAGTCAGTCTCCAGATTAGTAGGTATCTACACCTCTCACATGTGGAATCAGTGTGGGACAAAAAGGTAAGTTGTCAATAAGCATGATGCATTTTGTTGTGCTTCCAGGTGCCTGGTGCTAACAGGTTGGTAACAGAAGGGTTTAGAACAGACTGTGGTCCCATGGTAGGCATAACACATTACAGATGGGCTGGTAGATAAAAACTAGTAATTGTTTTCTGTTTTGTAATTATTTTTGGTTGGCCGCTGAGAGGCTCTGGCTACTCATCCAGTGATTGGGAGGGAGGGGGCAGGACATAGGTTCATAGGTATGTACTGAGCTAATGACCATTGGGGACTTTGGTAGCCTAGCTATGCAATCCAACCCAGTTGTTTTTTATGTGTCATGAGTCTTTATTGGGAGTAGTTTATGTTGGTTATGTAGTGGGGGTATGTTTGGGTAGTACTGCCCATCAGAGACATGGGGGGGCCAGACCTGGGGTGAATTTCTGATTTACCATCCATTAGTCAAGGTTGCCCTTTAATAGGTTTAGAGATGGACTCCAGCTCACATGGATGAGGAGCCTGTTCCAGAACATGGGGATCCTCTGAAACGCATCAGTTTCCCCAACATGCCTTGTATGTCACAAGTAATATATCTAGTGGTGCTGATGCTGTTCATTTTGTGGATGTGTAAATGTAAAAGATCGGTCAGGGGTGGATGCCTTGTATGCCAGACATGGATTGTTTCTTGGTAATCTGTAGGAGACAAAAGTGTAGACAGGGCTTCAAAGTGATCCGTATAGGACCATGTGTTTTATACCCTGGATTCTTTTGGTAGGGAACCTTTGTGGGTGTTCGAACTGTTGTACATGCCAAAGGGGTCATTATATTCCATGACTGGTCTGATAAGTTCTCAACAAAGTGGCACAATGACTTCCTGTACCCGGATGCCATGCCCTTACTTATAAGTGGGTTGGGAGGGTGGCCTAATGGTTAAGGTGTTTGCCTTACAAACAGAAGGTACAGGGTTTGAATCTCAGAAAGGATAATTGGCTAGGCTTAAAATGGCTCGCAAGGGTAATTAGCCTAGTACTAAACTATGATCCTAAGTTGGGCTAACAGATTACTGTCTAAATATTTGCCCAGATTCCTGACTATTGGGTGAACTCTTGGGGGTGTCTTACTGATTTGGAGTAATTAGCTTGGGTGGCAGTTTTTCTAGAATTCAGTATAGTACATTTCCTGGCATTGTTTTAATCCGTGACTTCAGCATTAGTCATTTGTCTCTGTTAGTCCCTCCTGTAAGATGTTCATGTCATGGGAGAAATCTAATAGCTCCCTACTTGCAGTCATCTGCAAGGTTGATCAGCCAAAGGTCTTTGGCATTCGCCTTTACTTCTGTGAAGTAGATGACAAATGGGAGCAGTTCCATCTCGGCGCCCTGAGGTACTCCTCTGCTGACCAGCCTCTTAGTGGAGGTGGTCTCGCCAATCCTGAAGTCCTGGGACCTGTCTATGAGCTAGCTGGCAATCCAGCAAGTAATGTAGGGGTTTATGCCCACTTCTAGGAGTTTGTCAATGCTCACGTGGGCTATTGTATCAGTTTGCCTTTGTCAAGTCCAGGTATGCGGTATCCACCATTTGCCTCTCATCCATTGCCTTGGTGATCTTATCAAAGAAGTCCACCAAGTTTAGGATTCATGACCTTTGCTTGACGAAGCCAGACTGAGTTAGGTCCAGTGTCTGAAGGTTGACCATGTACTTGTTGATCATTTCCATCATAATTCGTTCCGTGGCTTTGCATAGCTGGTTGATGGTCCACCCTCGTGAAGTGGGGTAAACGTTGCAGTCCTCCATTTTCATGGTACAAAATGTGTTTTGAGGCTGTAATCAAAAATTGACTCAAGTGGGCCAGATAGGTACTGTCTCTAGCTGTTTAGGAGGTATCCTGGGATATCGTTAGAGCCCTCTGGGGCTGTGCTTTTGGCCTTGGCAAGTGCCACCAGGACCTCCTCCCTGTTAGTAGTTGGGGTATACTTTTAGGTATTTTTTTGGGGGGGGGTGAAGCTTGAGCTGAATTTGTCAACCAGTAAATTCACTGTGCTGCTGAGCTCAATGAAGGTGGTGTCATTGACCACCAGTTTGGCAAGCTGATGAGTTGCCTTTGTGGTTTCTGCTATAGCTGTAGGAAGGCCTTGTGGTTGTCTTTAGCCTTTGAAGCTGTCTTGACCTCTTAATTAGTTTTGTTGTACTTAATTATCTTCCGGATTAGTTTAATTGGAGAGAGTATTTCTTTATGGGAGGAGCTCTTCCAGTTTTAGCCGTGACTTTTTTTTTTTTTTTTTTTTTCTTTTGTATACTCTACAGTTAGGATTCTACTAGTGTAGCTTGTTTTGAGTTTGCTGCTTGTAGGTACAGCAGCATCTATACAACCATTTACATGGTTGAACAGGGCCTCTGAAAAATTCCTCCTAGATTGCTGTGACCTTGGGTTTGGGAGGGGCAATTGCTTTTTGACAAACTGTCGCTTAATAAGATGGAGTTTGCTTTGGAATTGTTTCTAACCGTGTATAGGGTTTGCTGAGGCTGAGTTTTATTTCAAAGGAGACACTGTTGTGGTCCGGCTTCACCTGTGAGGATGCACTTGGGGGGGTGGGTGCATACCATTTCCAGTATGTTTGAACCTCTGGTAGGTGTGAGCACTATATGGTCAAGGGTATTTTTGTTTTGAAAAAAGCCCTGGAGTCATTGTGCTGTGTATATGAGGAGTGCATATTTCTCAGTCTGAAGAGGCGTAGTTATCCTCCCACGAATAGGGTATTTGGCTTAATGGTGGGTGTCTCTAGTAGGTGTAGGTATGAGCTGTGAGATTTTCAAGACCTGAAGGATGACCTATAGTTTGCTAAGATATGGTATGGTATGGGGAATTGTCCGTGGTGGTTTGCACATAGATAAATTCCAGGGCATTATCCTGTTTAACCAAGGTTCTGTGTTGGGACTCGCTGCTATTTGGCATCTACTTCTTGGTTGTCAAGGCTAATGTCAAAGACCTCTGGCTCACCAAGTTCGCAAATTACTAAATTGGGAATTACCCTGGAATCACCCCCACAGCAGCAAAAAAAATGAGTGGTGCAAAAGCCAAGGATTAAAGCTCAATGCAAAGAAATGCATTATAGTGTCCTTTGGGAAATTATCCACCCAAGCTAATTACTTGATTGATAAAACACCCCTAAGAGCTGACCTGATAGTTGGCGATATTGGAACTTGTGTAGATAGTAATCTAGTATTTGACAACATGTAGCCCAGGTATGTAGCCCAGGTAGTAAGAAAATCATTCTATGTCACCCAGCTCGTAAGCAAGGGTATGGCATCCGAGTCCAAGGAAGTAATAGTACCATTGTCAGATCCATTGAGTACAATACCCCCTTGATGTGTACCTAACAAGGCACTTGAAGGAAGTAATAGTACCATTCTACTCGGCCATTGTCAGATCCATTGAGTACAATACCCCCTTGATGTGTACCTAACAAGGCACTTGAAACAGTTGGAATACTCTCAAAGGTTCCTCACCAGGAAAATCCAGGGTATGAATACAGTGTACAACACGGATAGCTTTAAGGTTCTATCTCCGTACTCTGTCTCCTATAGGTTACTGAGAAGTGATTATGTTAGTATGCACGACATCTGCCAGTCCAGCTCTGATGGATCTTTTGCACATCTACAAGACAAACTGCTTCAGGAACACTAGCTCCAAGGATGTGAACTTGGTCGGTGACATAAGTAGAACCTGCTGGTGGGACTGATTTGTCACAATGGATCCCCAGTCTATGGAATAAGCTCCTTGTCTATGTGAAGGGAGAGTTAATTCCTGATCCTGTTCAGTAGAAACCTTTATCACTGGATAGAAAATGACAAGTTCACTACTGGTCATGTCTGCATGTCTCTGGACAGAGGTCGGCAATACATTTAATCCCCAACTAACGTATCCCGCTCTGTGCACACACACACACACACACACACACACACACACACACACACACACACACACACACATGACCCTTGGCTACCCCTTTACTAACATACTCCACCATAGTGGTGTCTAAACATTTCTGGGACAGAACTCGGTTGGATTTCATGTCTATGCTTGAAAGACCCTTGGTGGTCATTAGCGTAGTATAAACCTATGAACCAACCTAAGAGTTCTCCTTGTTGCTAAAACAGATTGAGACTTCTCCACCTTTTCAACCTGATTGAACAGCCAATGGTATAAATGTGTGGAGGGCACTGAAGTCTTTCACTGCCTCAGTACTTTCTTTGGATTTAAACAGTGTCTGTAATGGCACATATGTCCATATTCTTCAGAGTGAGGAGAGCTTGTAGAGTTTGTTTAGGGTCTAGCATCGAACAGGAATACTTTTTTTGGGGGGAGGTATTTGCTTTGCTGTTGGGCTTGTCAGTTTGGCATTGCTTGGTTTCTAAGGAGTGAATAAAGTTTTTTAGCCAGTATTCGGAAGCTTCGAGGAGATGGGTGCATACCATCCTTTGCAAGTCAGTATGGTTTGTTTGTTGATAATCCCCTCCTGTGCTGACAAATTATTGAATCCAACTGGAAAGATACCATAAAATAATCCAATTTATTGAAGTCTTGTCATCTTTTGTTTGTACTGTGGTATCATCATCCTTGGTGAAGGTAGAATGCTTTCAGTGCAAGGCACATCCTGCCCGAGACAAGTATTTGGAGAGATCAGTCTCTCTCTGTTGATACAGTCCAGGGAAGTATATCTTTGGTCATTAACACCCAGATGGACTATGATAGAATCATACTGGTATGTGGAGGGTCCTAGCTTCAGATAAGCAAGTTATTTTTCAGTCTGGTACGTGGGGCATCTGTGTGTGTGTTGTTGTACAGTGGAGTCCCCTATGACGAGTCCTGGGTAATGCGTTTGTGTGCCTTGTGGGCTTTGCTCTTGAGGTCCACTGGGTGTAGGCCTATGTGTGGTGTTTGGTGTTGCCTTTGAGTGTTTTTTTCTAGTGCCTCGGGGTAAGTTGGCCTGTGTGTGTCCTTGACCTTGCTTATAGGCAAGATTTTTACCTATAGTGAAATTGTGCAGGCTCACTTTTGCATACTGTTTAAGGATTAAATGGTGGCCTCTCAATATGAGACAATTGCGACATTGACTCAGAATGGTCATATGTACTAAGGTGGTTATGGAGACATTTGAAAATTGCATTTCCACATTGTCTGGACCTGTATTTTGGTGGGCTTAGTTGTGGACTGAGATATGCAAAGATCTTCTTGCATAGCCTGTGGGGTTTGGCCCTAGATTAGGTTAGATTGTGTAAAGATTTGATAGTAATACTCTGTAATGTGCAAACCAGTTCTCCTCTCTGCACAACGGCTTTATTTTAGGCACAGTAATTTACAGGGTTAGTTCTAAGGGTAATTTTATAGATAAAATTTCTCTGCGTGTCTGTATAGGACACTGCTAATGTCTGGATACTAGTTACTGCTAGCTCGTCTGCTTCCAACTATTTGCATGTTTCAGCTGAAAGAGTTGTTTCATTTTAACACTAGCAATCCAAACTGCTGACCAAAGTTAGAGTTCCTACTATACTGCACAGTGGTAGTCTTCCACTCAGAATTTGAGTTGGAGCAAAAGGAACAACCGACATAATTGCCCTGCTTTTACCTATTTTTCTGCACCGTGGTTCTCTCACTCTGACGTCCTTCGTCAGAACACAGGGAACGACTACCACAGTTGACCTACAGTGCGTGTCTCAATTGTTTAACTGTTGTCAATAGAACTATGTTTAACCTAGTTTATAGTGCATTTGGCTGTGGAGTGCACACCGTTTCGGACCTGTTTGCTCATTCCTCCTCCCATTCCATTGTCCTGTCGGCCAATTTTTATTTAACTCACACTCTCTTTACAACTTGGTCATAACATTGCTTGTTTGTTTTTTTTGAACTGGTCCACCTGCCTCGTGGTTCTTCCCGCTCCATTTGTGCACTCTACCCTCTGGCTTGCTCCACTACCCTACCTCCATTCCCACCTACCCCTGCATCAGTTACCTTTATAGCTAACCATCTTTATTAGCCCGCCCTCTCTAAACTCCAACTTCCTGAATTCTTCACCCAATCTGATTCTAACGCTTATTATCCAAACCACTCCTACCACAGTACATACTGTATCTGCTATCTCCTTCCCACACTTAGTACTCCCATCCCCCTTCCTCTTACTAAATCCACTTTACTTCTCTTGTTCATGCAGTTCACCACCTCTCTACTCTGTATCCGCCACCATGCTCCGTCTCACTTCTCATCCCTTTTTCTTCACCTGTCACACACTGCTAAACCTGTATCCCTACACTCCCACCTACTCTCACCGTATTATGAACACCAGCAGTCAGCACTCTTGTCCCATATCCCCTGCACTCTTCTCCTCCATTGCATATACTCAACGCAAAGTAAAGTTGCCCCCAGCATTCTCTCCACAGTACAAAAACAAACTGAAATCTCCTACCCCACCCTACATTAACTTTTCGTCTGCACCCTCATAACATCCTTTAACTCTCTGACATCCATCCCAACCCTGGCCCACGCATTAACTCATCTACTACTAACAATACTGCACATAGTCCTCCTGGTCCCCAACTATAGTCTTAAACGCCTTTCCTTTTACTCTATCAACATCCACAGCATCCTCAACAAGACAACTAAATTTCACTTTTGGATAGCCCAGTATTCCCCAAACATAATTACTCTCTCTGAAACTTGGCTTAAACCTCATCACTCTGACAAAGAATTTCTCCCCCCAGGCTACAACATCTTATGCTTTGATAGAGCTCATAAAAAAAGGGAAGGTGTTGCCATTATGTATGCAGACACTCAAACCTTATCTCTCCTAACCATCCCTCCTCTCTCCTTTTCATGCAGCTGAACTGATTATTGCTAATTGCCGACTTAATGACTACAAAACCTTAACTATAGTGGCCATCTGCATACCCCCTGGGGATAACATACCAATGCTAGAACAGATTCTTCACTAGATGTCTGGCATGTCTGATGAAACTATAATGTTAGATGATGTCAATATCATCTGGCTTCCCCTCACCTCCAACTCCTCTACTACCAGCATTTACCTATGTGGCTACACTCAATTTGTCTCTACACCCACTTTTCTGAATAAACACACACATACTTGTTCTATACTCAGCTGGATTCTTGTCTCCAATCCAAACATTTATCACCACAAAGAAACCCTACCAGACTCCATCAGTGACCACTCCCCTTTTCATGTCTTAAGGTCCTCCCCTCACCTTTCTAGACCACCATAAACTTGAGTGCCATAAGCTAAGCACCTTGAACCCAGTTGCATTTAATAATCATCTCTGCAATTGACTGGTCCCTTCTTTCATCCATTCAACTTGCTGAAGCTGTTCTTCAATTTACTCCATATTCCCAAACTTACTGAACTCCCTTGCCTCTCTAAGAACAATCAGAGTCAAATCACACTCTTCTCCATGGCTCACCAACTCTACCTGGTTTCTTATCCAGAAAAGAGATTTTGCCTGGAAACTCTGGATTAAGTCAAAATCTCTCGCACACCTCCAAAAATATAAGTAACTCTGGAACTAATGGATCTGGAGCCTTTACAAGCCTAGCCCATAGGATTACCTTGGCATCATGCCACTCTAACTTGGTTTCCAGTGCCTCTGTCGAATAGAGCTACTGGAGTGATCCCGGGGTGAATTTTCTATTTCCCATTCACTCATCAAGATTTCTGTTGGAGGGCCAGTGAGGTGCTCTGTTTGACATGTATGGGAAGTCTGTTCCATAACATTGGGAGTCTCTGGGTTGTGAACCTGTCCCTCCAGCACGTTCTGTTGATTGTGGTAATGAGATTGAGGTCTCTGGAGCATGTGGTGTGGAGGGATTGGGATTTCTTTAAATGTAGCATTTCTAACAGAGCTGGGTCAAACATGGCTTTGCAAGTCAAGCAGAGATAGTCTCTAAATAGGTGATATGAGACCGAGAATAGTTGGAGTTTTGAGTCTGTCCATATAGGACATGTGTTTAAGGCCTAGGATCCTCTTTGTGAGGTACTTTTGTGGCCTCTCCAGTTGTTGCAGGTGTCTAGTGAGGTACATGCCAAATGGGGCATTGTACTCTATGATTAGCCTAATGAGGGAAGAGTAGAGGGGAGTCAATGACCTCATTACTCAGGGCTTTGCATCCAGGAAGAAAAAAGAGATGTGCCACATAGAAGGACTTTCTGACCACTGTGACAATTTGGTGTTCGAAAGAGAGGTTGCTGTCAACCTGTGTTCCCAGATCTCTTATAACGCCTTCTGTGTTTAGTGGACTACCATTGATGTGTTAATTCATGGGAACTGGGTTTTTCCTAAAGGGGATGACTATGCATGTTTTTGGCATTGAGCTTAAGATCATGGTTGTGACGCCAGTCGTTGGTCTCAGTGAGGCCTTTCCATAGGATTGCCATCACTTGGGAAGTTAATAATGGCTCCCAACTTGCAATTGGCTGCGAACTTGAGCCCCTTCGTGTTAGCCTGGACTTCAGAGAAGTAGATACCAAACAGGAGAGGACCCAGGACTGAACTCTGTGGAACTCCACTTGTGACTGGTCGGCAGTCTGACTTGGAGTCGGCTACTTTCACACTGTGGATTTTGTGAGCCAGTTTGCAACTCGCCTAGTGATATGGAGTTGATGCCTAGCTTAGTGAGTTTTTCTATGATTCCTGAGTGGGGAATGGTATCAAAGGCCTTGGCCAGAGATAGGCTGTATAAACCACCTTGTCTTCATCCACAGCTCTGGTGACTGACTCAAAGAAGTCGACCAAGTTGAACAGGCATGATCTACCCTTCACAAAACTAAACTGTGTGGGATCCAGAGTTTGGAGATTCCTTATATCCTTGTTTGTTAGGTCCATGATGATGTTCCATAGCTTTGCATATCAGGCTAATGGGGCAATAGTTCCCAGGGTCTGTAGTCACTCCTCCTTTGTGAAGAGGGATGACTGTAGCAGTGCACTATTTGGTAGGGACAAAGCTTGAGGTGAGGCTGTGATTGAACAGGACACACAGGTGAGGTGCCAGTTCACTCTGTAGTTCATGTAGAACACAGCCAGGGATATTGTCAGGTCCCATAAAAGCTGTATTCCTGGCCTTGCAGCAGATTCTCCCTCTCCCTCCCCCCCCCCCTCTCTCTCTACGCACTCTGCACTCCTGGGGGCAGTTTAGAGGAGTGCACCTGTGACATGACCTGAGGGGGGACCTCGTGCTCCTGGAAAAACCCAACCTGTACACAAGAAGGACATACAGACTCTTGTTGAAAGTCCCCCAGGAACTGAAGTTGAGGATTAAGTTCTATGAAGCTGTATTAATCACTGTACCACTGTGCTGCCCACAACAGAAACGTTGTTAATGAATTGGTATAATTGCTGTCTCTTTGGGTTTTCTGTAAAGGGAGTTATTCTTTTTTTACTGAAATATTTTGCTGGATTCTGTATGGATTTCAGGTTTTGAATTTTTCCAGTTTTGGGATTTAGAGACACAAACTGTAATGTTCTTGGCAAGTAACAAAACTTTGAAATGTGGTTGTGACATGTGTTTTGTGTCTGTCTAAATGTACTGCAATTAAAGGGGATTATTTTTCTAATAACTGAAGCCATGTGAATGCATAAATGTCGTCTTCAGTGCTATTTATATTCTCTGCTCTGTTTAGAGTTTGATTACTGACACGTGTTAATGCTTCCAGTTGACTTTTCCAGTAAGTGGTTTCAGACCTCTTGGCAGGCAGTGCATAAGCATTTAATTTAAAAACATGGTGATAAATTATGTCTCTTTCAACTGCAGTCACAAAAATGACCGATTTTTTATTTATGCTCCTTTCAGAGACTGCTTTGAAAAGTGCAGCATCATTATCATCTTTGACATAAGGCATCCATTTCCATAGCAATGTATGTGATAGTTGTAGTAATCAAATTAATAGGCTATTTTGTTTAGTTGTTGCGTACTGAGAATTCAGTGAAAATGGTGTCCCAGCATATATCTAAAATAATCTTGAGTAATGTAAGATGTGAAACATTCATTTTCACTTGTCTTGAAAAGGGAGAACAGTACATGCAAAATAATGTTCAGAAGGAATGAGGTTTAAAGGAAGTAAGGAATTGAGCAATTTATGTAATGTTTTGCTTTTTAATTTTTGTATGTCTGTCTGCCTAGGTCTTAAATGATTAAAAGATTTTACATTTTTTTAAATTTTCCTGTAGATTAACTTTGATTTTTTTTTTTTTTTTTGAGTGCAGTCACTTTTATAGCAAGCCATTTCAGTAAATATCTTAAAGGAAGATGTGCATTGATTGGTACATGTGTATATAAACTTTGTCTCTCTCTCGTTTCACATAGGAGAATGTTAACGTATACCGCTGGGGAATGAGCTTTTTTTTTTTAGATTTCAGAAAGACCACTTAAGTTTGTAGGTGGTATATGTAATACATGGGCATAAGAACTCTGAACTTCTTGGGAGAATAGTGACTTGGCCAGCAGTGTGTTTTAAATGAACCATCTAATTTTGAAACGCTGTTGGAGCCTTAATGGGTTCCAGATTTCTTTTAAAAAGACCATTTCTACCGTATACTGGAAAATAAATATATGGTATTTTTTCACTTTTCATTAAGATCCAGAATGTCAATAATCCTAGATCTACCATCCTTTGTTTAGTTCTCATTAGTCTGTTTAGATCTGCTAACTGTTAGTTTAGTACTGTATGTCTTAATATTTAAATTTATTGCTAACTACTAAGTTGTAGCAACTGTGCTCCTGTTATGTCATCATCACTATCACTGTATGCATACCTTTGGCTTTGTCTATCACTTACATTCTGTGGAGTTTTTCTCCCTGGCCCTCTGCTGAAAAAAGACCTGTGTCCAGTCGGAATTTCCTGGTAAACAAATGTAATAAATTAAAAATAATCTACTCAATCCAAAGTTGCTTGCAGCTTAAGTGATCCCTGATATTTTTCTGTAGTCTAGAATACCTTCATCCTGATAATTTCGTTTCCTTGGGAAGTTAAATCTATCCCATGCATGCATGCATCGTGAGGGCACAGCATCCAAGGTTAAAGTCGCCCTACTATATTTGTCAGATCTCTTCACTTTTAATGGAATATCTGAGAAATATTGTAACTTTTTTTTTATTTGGTTTTTCATTCAATTTAAACAATTTGAACACACAAGACAACAGAATAAATTGGCTATATACACTCATCCATGACAAAATTCAGTATACAGTATATACACTATTAATATTTTTCTATCAAAACTTGCAATTTCTGCCAGGCTAGTCTTTTATGAGTTATATTAGATGTTCTAATACAAATAGTTTGCATTTCCTTTTTAAACGCACATTTAGCTAAGGTTATAAATTCAACAAATGAGAGATCATGTTTATTCTTCCAGTTCATTATAGTTACTTTTCTAGCAATGGTCAAAAGTGATCATAAAAGAGGCGTTTGATGTTTTGGAATTACATTTGATGTAGGAACATTAAATAGCAACGGATCCGTGATATGACAATTGTCTGACTACAAAGCCGTTACGAAATATCTAAAATAAATCCAAAATTGTAATAACTCTACACTCTATCATATGTACCCTGTTTGCCTCTAACATTTCATCACATCTCCAGCATTCTCTTCCTCTACTATTGGAAATGACAGCCATTTTGTATGGAGTGAAGAAGCATCAGTTTAAAAATTTCCAGGTGAATAAATTCCAATAGAGAGATGATGTGGTGTTCACAGGTTTTTTTTTTTAACAAGTTTCATATCTTCTGAAAAGGATTGTTTGTTTTCTTTAGAATAATCCCAAAAGGCTAATTCAGATGGTAAAAATTCATCACGTGAGATTTTATGTATGAAGTCTTCAATATCTGTTTTTACACATTAAAAGTTTATTTATTTGCAGCTTGTTTGCCAGGATAGCCCAGTTGGGCCACAAGGAGCCTGTTTTCAATGTAGTCCTGGCGAGAAAAGCTCCAGAAAAATACAAATACATAGTACGCATTGCACATTTTATATTGCAGATTATCTCATAGGAATACGAAGTAAATATAAGAAAAGGTTAACAATGATATCAACTTTAGCAGAGAATCTGATTTTGAATTTGATATGACTTTGTTCTCCATGAACTCTCACAAAGTTTGTATAGGTAACCAGTTATTTGTTTAACATTGTATCTGGCTAACAAAGTTTGCTGAATAAATCTTTTTATTATCTAAACAATCTCCTAATACCCAATATATTTTACTAATGCCTAACTAAGAGTTTTTGTGTGTTTCATATCTACTGCTAGATATTATGTAAATTTCATGAAGTTGCTTCCAACTTGAAGAGTAGCTATTGTTTAGCCAGTGTAATACAATGTTAATAGTAGATTTTTTCAATGTAATTCAATATTAGGGAAACCAATTACATTGTTATTCCAACCGCTTACGTGCCAGTTATAAACTATTCTCGTTTTTTGGGAACCAAAGAAAGTTAAGCAATGTAGTATTTATTTTTTTGAAAAAAATTTTTGGAAGAATTGGTATCCAAGATTGTGTATAGAATACAATTTTGGGTAAAATAACCATTTTATCAGAGTAAGTCTGTCTACCATGGTGAAAAACTTTATTCCAAAAATAACTTTTGTGATTGTAATAAAATATTATAATTTTGAAAGTACTGTCTCTCCAAGTGAATTTTATATTTCTCTAAATATTGTAGTTTGTTTCCCAATTGACGTTTGTATGATCTTTCACATTATTAATTTCCTTATTGATTGATAGTGTCTCAGTTTTGTTCTGATTAAATTTTAGACCAGAAATATTTTCAGAAAATTGATTCAATGAGAACACGTGAAGATATTCTTTACATGTTAAGAGAATATCGCCTGCATATAGCTGAATTTTTAAACTATGTTTATTTAAAGAAAATCATTTTATATTGGTGTCGGCTATTGACAGAGCAAACACTAAGGGTGACAATGGGCTGTCTTGTTTGGTGCCGTTTTAAAGTTTTTAAATTGTGACTGTAGACACAACCCAGTTTTCACATATGCTTGAGAATCTGTATATAATTTTAATATTAAATTAATAAAATCTAATAGTTATATCCTTTAAGGATTTTATATAGATATGACCAACTTATAGAATCCAAAGGCTTTATCGATGTCTAAGGTAATAATAGTAAGTTTTTTGTTTTTTTTGGTTTTTTTTTTGGTCTTATTTGCGGTCTTATTTGCAATGTCTGTCTGGATAATAGTTTAATATCTTGGACTTTTCTATGTAATATGAATAGATCTATTAAACCAGGTAGTACATTATTTAGTCTCTTAGCCAGCATCGGCATAAATATTTTATAATCAGTGTTTAGCAAATAGGCCAATAAGAGGAACATAACTGCAAATTTTTACCCCTTTTTAAGATTAGGGAAATCTGGGAAGTTTCCAGGAAGGGGGTTTCTTCAGTTCATTTTTAATTAGAAAATGTACATTTTTAACAAAAGTTTTAGTGTTGAATCTGGGAAAATTTTGTATATTTCAGAAATTATTCCAGCTAAAAACCTGGTGCTTTATTTTTAAAAATTTTTAATGTGGTCTTTCAATTCCAGTAATGATATTGGTTTCTCTAGTACCTTATTCTGTTGGTTTAATTTGTTATATTGTTTTGGAGAAATTTATCAAGTATGGTATTTTCTATTGAGATTTATTTATCATTAATTGACTTGTATGTTTTAAAGGCTTCTAATTTACTTTTTAAATCCGTTCTTTTTTATAGTCATTAAATGCATATTTTAATTTCATTAATATGATTTAAGTTATTAATTTTGTTTAGTTGTAATAGCCAACTTGTGTAAATATTTAGGATTTACTGAATAGGACTGTAACGCGAGTCTTTCTAGATTAATTGAAACTTTGACTTAAAATTTCTAAGTACCTTTGGTTTAAACTTAATAATTCTGTGTTTGTGGATTTATCATAAGTTTTTTTATCTAGTTTAGATTGCAATTCTGATAATTCCTTGTCCCATTCCTTCTTTTTCAGAAGATACCAATTCTTTATTCTCCCATACAAATATGCTTTTATAGCATCCCACAGTTTGATGTCTACAACCTCACCATTGTTCAACTCTTAAGAAAATATTAATTTCATTTGGTACCCATTCTTTAAACCCTTTAATTTTTATTATGTAAACTGGAATTCTTTGCAAAAAAAATAAGGGCATTATGATCATAAGTGGGCACGACGTTATTAAGACTTGGAAATTAAGACCGCCAAACAACATTCCATCTTTATCAGAGAAGGTGCTAAGGACTTTAGGCATGGTAGAGGAAGTTTTCCACAATATATGAGTACCTCTGTTATTGTTTTTATAACAAGAGTCAGCAAGAATTGAATAACCATTAAAAGATAATTTATTTGTTTATTTTTTTATCAGATGAGGCTCTTGTAAAATGTGCTTTATGCATTTTAATAAACTTAAGTAAACCGACTCTTTATATTGTTGTTGAGGCTATCCATTAATATAGAGTGGTGGACATTTGTATACTAACATATGAGTGTGATATATTTTAGAACATCTGAAATATGGCGTATACATCCTGACCTTTTATAACATCCTGACTTCTATAATAATGTTTATAATGACTTGTCCAAGATGAAACAAACAATGTAACTTTTTTGATTTTTGAAGCATATTTCTATATACAAAGACACACATGGAACAATATGTTCCTGATTTGATTAAAAATTTAGTCAAACCACCCACTATCCGCATCTTACACTCCAAATACCTAAAGCTCTGCTTCTGCCTTATATGAAAAGTATAACATTCTGCGTTATGAATATAAGACTATTGTAACCCAAGCTATGGCACTTACAGATAAAATCTAGAATAAATTATTAAACCCCTACGTATTTAATGTGATTAAAGAGTATGAATAACGTATATTGAAAACTGTGTATGTGTGTACATACGTACATTTTTATATATATATATATATATATATATATATATATATATATATTATGAAAATGAAAAAAATCTTTAGCTATTCAAAAGGGGAAGAGTATCAGTGTATATAAACTTTAGAAAATCATTTGCCTAATATTCATATCACTGAGATGAATAATACATTTTATAGAACCACAATGTAACCTGCAAGGTTTCAGGACAATGACTTATAATGAACTGTAAGCAAATTGACTAACTCATTACGCACATTTTTTTTTTTCAAGATGAAATTGTTAGTAGTGCTAATCATATGTGTATAAGGATTGTCATTTTACTTGAGTAAACAATTCTGTGGTATTGGGTTAAGAACCTGAACAGCTATTCTAAATATCAATATCTATTTGTATATGTTACATAATATATGCCAATGAAAGAGAGAGAACCTGTATATACATAATTGTTCCAGCACTTATCTCAGTATTGAGTATTACCTTTCAAGACAGCAGTTATAGTAGAAACTATCACAACCCCATAAATGTATATTTAACTTACTACTTGTTCATCAATAGTAAACTTACAAATGCTGTTGAATAAAGTTTTCTCCAAATAATTTGTATTATAACATTCCTTAAACAATGATTGATTCAACGATCAGGTAACTCGTTATACAAACAGCAGTGACCTTACTCACTAATACTCCATAGCCCACTTCTTAGAAGGAGAGATGTTTAATACTTAGTAAATTATAGTACCATGTTAAGTATTTAAGTGTGAACTAAAGTGCTGCTATTTAGATTTACTATGTCTTGTACAATATTGTGAAGCATAATGTACAAACAAAAAAACAAATGTTTTAATTGAGTCTTTAAATACCCATGTAATTATGAACCATCTGATATGTCTAGTACTTGATTAAAGTAAAATGACTCCATTATTGTAAATGGTGCATTTAAAGGGATTCTACAAGGTCTCAAGTTAAATTTAATAGGCTTAAACTGTAAACTATATTACGTATAGTCCTCATCTTTTAAGAAATGCTTTCCTCAAACAATCTGTGAGAACAACCAATGGCTAAAAGACTAGATATCACAAAACAAACACCTGTCAAACCCCTCCAAATGCAACGCATCACTGTACATTACTGATTTTACCTTAGTCCTATTCCTATAATCCATTTTTTCTTATTGACAAGTGTATTTAATACAACAGTTATAAAATGACTTTTAGAATTGCTAAGATGAGGTTAGTGTTCCAGCTAGATAAATGGAAAAACAAAATGCATTTGATGTAAAAACATGAAGCGAGTACTTTCAGTTGTCTTACGGTGACCTTAGCAAAATATTAGTGAAGTATAAAATATTAAAACTGCAGGGATAGAGAAGTCACTTTACAAGGTTTGTAAAAGTCTTAAGACAGATTTGTCCTATGAAGTTTAAGTAAATAGAAGAATAATGTCAAGCATGAATTGTGACGTATGAAGTAGTGCAGAATTCAAGAGTAGGTGGTGGTGGTGAATATTTTATTTTCATATTGATTTAAGAAAAAGGGAGTCTTTAAACATTTTAAAACCCAAATTTTGAGATTGATTTTTATCTAAGATTAGTTTTGAAAACTAAAGACAACAGATAGTGTTTATTTGATTTTAATGCATAAAAGGAAGAGTATTGACAACTGCCTACCTTTTTAACAAGAGTTTGACAGTGGTAGGCATGAGTGCACATTGGTCTAATTGCAAGAACTGGGTACACATTCAAGTATTAAAACAGTACTCTTCCCAGCAAAGCTATACAAAACTTTCTTACCAACCAAATTCATAAATCAGTTGGAGGTTTAGAAAGGAGTGGGAAGAGAGATTTGGATAAGCAATTCACAAAGAAACCTTGGGAAGATATTTGTATGGCTTCCAAATATGCAACAAAATATAAAAGATTTGGGATGTTTGCTTGGAATTGTTTGCATAGGTATTTTATACCTCAAACTGACTCCAAAGATTTTTTCATCAGGTAGATTGCAAGTGTTATTGTGAGGGGGAACAATGAAGTAATTGGAGAAGTTTTTGGGAGTGTAATGAGTTGTCATAATTTTAAAAATTTCTTGAAGGCTGTTCTGTCAGAAGTGCTGGGTGATTTTTGAGCTGTGAATTGGCATGAAAGTTGCCTGCCTTGCTGAATTGTTAAGTCTGTTGTCTGCCAAAAAAGCAATTGCTACAAAATGGAAATCTATGTCTAGCCAACCATATTAGAAACTGTGATTTATAGTAATGGAGAGAAAAGAACTGGAAGTCTGATATTTAGAGAAGGGTAGGGGCAAATCCCATAAAAATGGGAACTGTGGGAATGATGCATGCAGATGTTTTGGAGGAGGAATGAGGTTTTAGGGAAAACAGGAATTGAATGAGCTATGTAATGTTCAAATGAGAATGGATTATATGTGATGTATAGTGCTCGCAACGGAAAATGTATCAATATGGTTTGTTTTCATTTATAAAAATGATGATTGTGCTGTTTTTAAGTGTTAATTCAGTAAAGATGTTTATTGTTTAAAAGGAAAAAATAATTCTGGTTTTGCTATAGAAAAATAAAGCAAGGGTGATCTTTAAGTCCCTTGTAGTAACTACAGTAACTTTATTAGTCAGAACTAAATGGAATGGCTTTCATCTTAAAAGAAGGGGGGGGGAGTGTGTGTCCATGTCTTACCCTAATTATGATGGATTGTGCAGAAACCTTTTTTGCCTTAAAGGTTGTTGTGTCTTTTGGCTTTTCCCGGTTAGGGGTTGCCACAGCGGAACTCCGGTCCGCTAATGATTGGCAGTAGATTTTTACGTGCCAAGTTGCCAGCCCTGACGCACAACCTTCAACGAAGGTACGCCCATTCTCGCATGTCTCCACACAGAAGACGCTCTAGCTGAGAATCTTACAGGACAACGTCTTGCTGTGAGGCGACAATGCTACCGCAGCACCACCACTGCCTTGCTTAAAGGTATTTGGAGAAATTTTAAACGCTCCTCTCTCTTTTTGGCGGGGGGGTAATCCCCCCACACACACGCACTGATTAGGTATGCATGCCTGCAGGCATACTATATCTTAGAGACAAGTTAAAATCTAATTTTTAATATTTGGAAGGTTCTGAGAAAGCAACCAAGCAAACCTACTTTTAAAACTGTACTAGTGGCCATAGCCGTAGAAGTACTTTCGTGAGTCTCACACACACTGAAAACAATTGAGTAGTGCCCTCTGCAGTTGAGTAAACTAAGTTATTTAAAGCAGAGTTTTCATCACAAGAAGAAACTGTAAATAAACTTTCACAGTATGTCAGAATAAACACATGAACCTGACAATTAAAAATTGCAGAAGTGGACTCTTACCTTGCCTATCAATAATTTTCCCATCTTTATTAGAGTATGATTGGAATTAACTAAGCAGCAGAGGAGTCAAGTAAGACTAGCTGCTGGGTCAGGTTTGGGAATAGTGCATAAAAATTAACTGTATATATCCTACTTGCCTTTTGAGGGACAGCTGGCTATCGGGGAAAATCGCCGACAGTAAGACATGGGAGAAATGCAGAAGGATTTTCCAGAACCTTCACTCAACTACTAATATTTTTTAAGGGACTGAGAAACCTCCATGTGTTCCCTCCGGTCAATAGTGGCTGCAGGTGCTACACCAGAGGGGTCCAGGGTAAAAGATACGTGGTTTGTGATTCAGCAAATGGCCGCAACAGTCACCCACATGTGACTTTGACAAATTGCTAGCCTACTGTAGGGGCAAAGGCTGTTAGTCCTTCTAGCCACAAGAAATAAAGTTAGACAATCTGTTCCGTTGTCAGGGTGAAAGTGGTGTCTCTAGCCTGAGGAAAATGAGCAATGCTAGCAAAATTACCAGCCCACAAAAGTTACTTATTTTTTTGACAGAAAAAACACAGTAAAAAGTACTTTAAAAAACACTGTGGAACCCCACAACGTTACAATAACACAATTTCTCCACAGAAAATAATTTTAGTTACATAACACTACCAGAAACAGCAAGTGCTCTGTTTAAAAATGTGTAACAGCCTCAAGACGGTGTATTAAAACAAAACTCTCCTAGCTTTCAAATAACTAATACATCAGTTTAAAAAAAAAAAAGGGGTCAACTTTATCAAGGGGGCAACTTTATCTAAGGAAAGCACAAGCCATCCATTGATCCTCAAAAGCCTCAGGAGAGCATACACTTAGGCAGCAGTAAGGTTGTTAAGGACTTTGCACCCAAGAGAGTTGAGCATGTGGAAGGTACCCTTTGGCAAGTATAACCCATATCGCTAATGCAGCAGTGATCGATATGAAGAAAATACAATTGTGTAAAATCTTATCATAATGGTAGGTGTCCTTGTCTTCACCTCTGCAGTATTCATAACTTAGGGGATTCCCTGCCATGAAGCCCATTGTCTTGCCAGTGTACCAAAGTCTACCATTGCTTTAAGGTACACTGAGCGTCACCTACACACTCCTCGCATAGGTTATAAAGGTGATGTTCAGGCATACCATCCTCAGAACTGATTGCCCTAGTAGGATCAGCAGTACAAGGAAAACCCAAGAGAACTTGCACATCCATGAAGGGAAAAAAGTCTCTGGGATTGAGGGAGGGAGTGAATACTGCAGTGGTGAATGAAAGGACATTTACCGTTGAGAAGATTTTACACAACTGTACTTTACTATGTCCTTACATTAACCATTGCAGTATTCAAAATTTTATGGGAGGGTGCCAAAGCCCAAGAAGAAACTTGGGGGGAGGAGGAAGCAGCAGTAGAGCCGTCTAAGAAGCCATGAAGAATGGCATTAGCAAAAGCAGCTCTAGCTCTGGCGATACCATCCATCTTGTAATGTTTGGTAAAGGTATGTACAGAAAGCCAGGTAGCTGCTTCAAGAGTAGAATTAGTGTTTGAACCCTTGAAAAAAGCACCATAAGAAGCTACCGTTCTAGTAGAATGAGCCTTTACAGAAGAAGGAAGGCTCTTGCCATGAAAAGTGTAACAAAGAATAGTCTTTGAAATCCAAGTAGCAGTAGTTTGCTTGGAAACAGCCAATCCTAAAGATCTAGGATGAAAGGAAACCACTGATCAGTCCCAGAGACTTCCCATGCTCTGCAACAAGATTCCAGTCTAAATTAGGCAGAGCTCCTTGCTAACCCTCTTCAAGAGAAACCTTGACGAGTGGATGGGAAACAGAAAGTTTACCACAGGAATCACTTCAATGGCTCTGCTAGACAGACGTACAGGGAACTAATCTAAGGGGGCAGCGAAAGCCAACATATTCTGGCTAGGCTTATAAATGCCGTCAGGCAGATAGCTTAGTACCTACCTATGACTTTCTGATAGCTTTTAGTCTTAACCAAATAAAATCTGAGCTGTCTGTGCACACCTAAGGTATGCAGCACTGTCTCTCTGTCTCTGTCTCTGTCTCTCTGTCTCTGTCTCTCTGTCTCTGTCTCTCTGTCTCTGTCTCTGTCTCTCTGTCTCTGTCTCTGTCTCTCTGTCTCTGTCTCTCTGTCTCTCTGTCTCTCTGTCTCTCTGTCTCTCTGTCTCTCTGTCTCTCTGTCTCTGTCTCTCTGTCTCTCTCTGTCTCTCTCTCTCTCTGTCTCTCTCTGTCTCTCTCTGTCTCTCTCTGTCTCTCTCTGTCTCTCTCTCTCTCAGATTCTGGAGAGGGGAAAAAAGTGGGTAAATTTAATGGACTTAAGTGACCACTCATTTAACCACCTTGGACATAAGGATTGGTACAAAAGGACACCCTGTCCTCATGAAATATCAAAAAAGGTGGACAAGCCATAATGCCTTGCAAATCGGACACCCATCTGGCAGAAGTAAGTGCTAATAAAATAACTGTCTTCCAAGAACAATGTTGCAACGAAGCTGAAACAGCAGGCTCAAAAGGAGCCCAAGTCAGTTTCTCCAGAACCAAATTAAGATCCCAGGGAGGAGGAACAGGCTTCCTGGGAGGTCTGATATTAAGGATGTCTTTAAGAAATTGCTTTGCTTCAAATCTAGAAGCTAACGGGGGAGTTTAAAGACAGACAAGCAGAAAGAGCTGGTAAGTGGGCCTTCGTAGAAGAATAGGTCAAACCAGCACTGAACAACTCGCACAAATGAGAGAACCAAAGGAACATCCACAGCAAGTGGGTCCATGTCACAAGAAAGGCACCAAATAGAAAAACCTCTTCCATTTAGATGAGTAGGATTTCCTAGTAGAAGGTTTCCTGGCCTCTTGCAGGACCTGCAGCACGTCCCCTTAAAAAAGGTGTCAAAACCTTATCACCCACATTGTCAGTTGGTGTGGACAAGTGGGGATGGATGAAAGATCCTTGTCTTGTGTGAGTAGATCCACCTTGTGAGGTAAATTGTGGCGGTTGCCCTTGGCTAGATGCAGAAGTAGAGGGAACCAGTGCCGTTGTAGTCAAAAGGGAGTCACCAAAAAGATTTTGGGAGCATCTTGTTTAATCTTGAACAGGACTCTCAGAATTGAGAGGAAGGGGAGGGAATGTGTAAAGAAACATCCCCTTCCAAGAAAGTGAGAGGGCGTCCACCTTCCATACCAGAGGACCTGGGAATGTGGCACAAAACAGAGCAAGTTTTCTATTTGGAGGGGAGGCAAAATGATCTAGAGTACCCCACTGGTGAACAGTGTCAAACACAACTCTGTGAAGCATCCATTCATGGGATTCGGTGAAGGACCTGCTCACAGTGTCTGCCACAATGTTGTGATCTGAAGGAATGTCAACTGCCTGAAGAGTCACTTGATATTGGACAGCCAGATCCCATACCAGAAGGGCTAACCGACAAAGAAGGTAAGAGCTTGTTCCCACCTGTTTTGTTGATATACTACATTACTGTGGTATTGTCTACGAATACCTTGAAGAGGCCCTGAAGAGAAAAGAGGATGCAAGGCCTTTTTGATATTGATGCGCTCCTTGACAAGGCGACCACACTCCCTGCTTCTTCAGGGAGCCAGATGTTGCTCCCTAGCCTACATGTGAAGGATCTGTGAACAGATCCTGAGAGGGAGGAGGAGGATGAAAAAGTGGAGCCCTGGATTCGGAGAACTGCTAAACCCACAGAAGTTCCTTTATTGAGACAAGGGAGAAGAACTGTAAAGTCCTGAAGATGCACATGTTGATCCCACATAGACTTCAGAAACCACTGGAACTTCCTCATATGGAGTTTGGCCACAGAGAGCATCAGAATGGTAGAAGCCATGAACCCCAGAGCTCTGAGAAAATCCCCGGCTGTAATGGAGGTTAGGAGAAAGCGTTTGAAAATAAGAAAGGAGAGTTGAGGCCTTTGGTGGAGGCAGGGATGCCAGCATTAGCCCCATCTGAATCCTGTAACCCAGAAAGACATGATATTGAGAAGGAGTCGGGGAACACTTGACGTTTATCGTGAATACCAGGCTCTGAAGAAGAAATGGTAAAATGAAGAGTTTGCAAAAGGACCTCTGGAGAGGATGCCTGAATCAGCAGGTCGTCCAAGTAAGGAAATATTTGCTTTTTGCAGTCATCAAGGGATCCAATCACAGGAGTGGGGCATTTGGTGAACACCCTTAGGGCAGTAGAAAGGTCAAAGGGCAAAGCACAGAACTGAAAATGCCAGGAAGATACAGAGAAATGCAAAAACCTCCTGAAAAGAGGATGGATCGGAATATGGAGATAAGCATCCTTGAGATCCAGAGACACCAGAAAGGCCTGAGGGAGCAAGAGAAAAAGGTTCTGAAGGGATAATATCCAAAAAGAAGGCACCTTCAGAAGTGTTTAGATGAGACGGGTCTAGAATCCGTCTGAAAGTACCTTTTTTTTTTTTCCTCTGGGTACTAGAAACTTTCTTGAATAAAACCCTTTCCTCCTTTGGTGCACCGGCACCTCTTGAATAGTACCCTTGGACAAGAGATCTCCAGAATCTCTGGGGAGGAAAAAAGGAAGTTGTTCTTGAGGCTGAGGAATGCCCATAAAACGAGGATGGGAAATCCACACCCTGAAGTTCCCTGACGAATGATTGACAGAACCCAAGAATCCTGGGTGAGTCAAAGCCAAATAGGAAGCGAAAGAGGCAAAGAGAGCAATGTGGCTGGGAACAGGTGGATAGTCTGTCAGCACCTGGTTTGTTAGGAAAGGAAGGCTTTAGAATCCCTGCAGTTTGAGTGGTTTTAGCAGGAGGAGCCCATTTACCAACCTTTTTGCCTTTAGCAGGAGGATGGGATTGCCTGCGAACAAAGGCTGGCTTAGAAGGGTAGTTTCTCTCTGAAATGTAGGCACAGGAGAAACAGACATGTTGAAGCTACTGTAAGGCCTTCCCTTGTCCTGAAGAGACTTAACAAATGAGCAGCCACTTCCCAGACAAAAGTTTAGTATCCAGAGGAGCATCCATCAACTTAGACTTAAACCTTTTACCTGATGACGTTAAGTCTAAGCCAAGAATACCTCCTCAGTACTGAACCAAAAGCAGCAGCCCTAGAAGAGGCATCTGTTGCATAACTACATTCGATCGATTTGACAAACTACTTGAGAGGGAGTCCCTAGCAAGCAAAGAGCAGAAGATTTACTCTGGAGGATTGGAAAAAAGCTGACGAGCCTGAGAAAGAGCCAACACATACCTAGGCATACAGGTCTGGTAATTTTAATAGCCTTAAAAGCTAGGGTAGCTGAAGTATTAACCTTCTTATCCAGCCTATACATGGTTCTACTATCCTTGTCTGAAGACAGTAACTTGGATGAAGGAAGCAACTGAGATATCTTATCAGAGGCTACAGACACCACAGAGGAGTCGGCAGCAGGACATTGAACAAAAAGGTTTAATACTCAGGGAGCAGAGAATCTGGCACGAAAAAGAAACATCTAGTAAAGCAACCAAGATGGGAGGAATAGTTGCAGGTTTAGGAGATTCCATCTGTAGTAACTCATAATGCCTCCTATGGATATCCAAAACATGGGCACAATCTCACTTAAAAAAAAAAAATTGATCATCTTGGAGAGTGTGTCCCCAAAGGAAACTTCCTCCGAAGGAGTTTCTGGACTTGTAGATTCCTCCTCGTACTCTTGTACCCGTAGTCTAAAGGAGAAGGAATCTGGGTAGAATAAGGGATTCTTCATCAGAATCCAACTCTTCCTCAGAAGAATTTTTAATTCCCTGGGCCTTTTAGGTGAAGAGGACCAAGGAAGAGCAGGAGCCGAAACCCCTTGAGGTGGCGTTAACTAAAGTAAAGCATTAAATAACTCCTGAGTAAAGGCCTGCCCCTCACCTTTGTGGATCCCTAGGAGCAGAAGAAACATGTTGACTTTTCTGCCCCCTTTTTAAGGGGGATGTTCGTCCTAGAAAAATGAGGGCCTTGACTCGGGACACCGTTCTACAACCTTAAAAGACCAAATAAATCACCAAAGCAGTTGGCCTTCAAAGCACCAGAAATGCAGTCCAAAGAAGAAAAAAAGTCCAATGGTCTCAGATAAAAAGTTTAATGCTTTCAAAGTAAAAATGTTTCATCAGTGTTTTAAAACTCAAGGTCACCGAGAACCTTAAACAATATACAGCCAGTTAAGACAATCAACTAATTGGCTGCATGTTGTTTAAATGGTTCCCAGTGACCTTGAATTAAAACTGAGTTTTTACTTGAAAGCTTTATTTTATTAAACTTTTTATCTGAGGGCATTGGACTTTGTTTTACTACTTTGAACTGCATTCCACAACCTTAATAGGAACTTATTAGAACAAACTGCCGAACCCCCGTAGACCCCTTGGAAACGGTCAACCATGGTTCTCCCTGAATGCCTGACACAGATGCCAGGAAAACCTCGTCTGACTTGCTGCCTGCCAGATCCTTGCCGGCCTTCAAACTGGTTGTGGCTGAAGAATCCAACACAAATCCAGGCAAGTCTCCAGGTTTGTAATAACTTCAGGAGAAACCTCTGGCAGAGGCTAGACAGCAGAGGATTGAGGTCTTAACTTTTTCACCTTCTTCCTCACTGCTGATCCTCGGGGCAGGAAATTCCATCCATAGAATCTTTAGCAAGAAGCTTAAGACACTGGTTCTCAAGATACAATAAAAGAGAAGAAAGCCCACTATGAATTGTTCTCTGGACAAATGCCTGACAAATTGAACAAGACGTATGGTCGTGAGAAGCTCCTAGGCAAAAAAAGGGACTTATTGTGCTGGTCTTTATGGGGAATTTGTCTCCCACACTGGCATTTACCCTTCCTGGTATTAACCTAAAGAGTGCAAAAAAAATCGAGAAAAGAACCAAACCCCCAACTAGGTACTTGTCTGCAACAGTGAGGACTTCAGCAAACTGGAATAGTCACTAGAATTCCAACAGACCGAAGTAAAATGTAAAAAAAAAAAATAGACAGCGACAAACAGACCGACTCGAAAACAGCATTTGGATTGGTGGCAAAAAAGTTCTGAAGATGGTATGCCTGAACATCATCTTTATGCTCTACGCTGCGTGAGGAGTTGTAGGTGGTGATTAGCGTACCTTAAAGCAAAGGTAGACTGGCTAGACACAGGCCTCACGGCAGGGAATCCCCCAAGTTATGGATACTTGCAGCAGTGAATGTAAGGACATCATTACTGCAAGCACCTGATTGTAGGGACATATCGCCTTCTGATCATTAGTTATCTTGTGGAAGTTGTATCTCACTGCTTGAGTAACATGTATGCTTGCATGCATTTGCTAAAGGAAAACTGTACCCTGACACTTGTGTATTACTTTGAATCTTGAGAATCACTGGTTCCTTTTATATAAAGTGCCATTTTTCCAAGCTGTGATATGTTCATAAAATGTAAACCTTAATTAGACAATTCTATATTGCATACCAATTGTAGGGGAGAAATCTTGCTGTTAGTCGGTGTTTGATGAAATGGCAGTCGTCCACTTGTTTGCCTTTCTATGTTTTGTCAAAAACTGTACTTTCAGTTAGTAAGGTCACAGAATTGAGTGCAAGGAAATTTGCATTTTCATCAAAGTCATGTAATGTCAGAGTTGGTATATTTAACGATATGAGGGTGGGTGTGTGGGACAAGCAGCGGAACCTCTCCATGTGTGAAGTTATTTTTATTTTACTGTTTATTTCTGCAATGCCAAGTAATTTGATGGTTGTTTTTTCAGTAAATGTAGGTTTGCTGATGGCCGTATATCACTAAGCCAAATTAGATTTATCTATACCTGACGGTGGGACAGCCAGATTGCATTTTGAGTGAGCCAGTTATGATTTTAGCTGCACTGGGAAGCTTCTGAGTCTAAACTAAATTATCAAGTGAGTGCGTATATGCCAGTATTTTGGTGGTCTTTCTTGAAGCTTGCTTCATAATCTACAATTGAGAAGTAGGCTGAGTGAAATGATATCTGACACGTTTCCATGTTTGCTTAATACACACAACCTCGAGCTGACAGTGCTCCAGATGATTGCAATTAGTGGGTTTTCACATTCAAGGGAGTATGGGGGGGGGGCTATACCTCCCACTTCAAATGGTGTGTGTTATATGCCCCCCCCCCCAGTTTTAATACTTGGGGTTCATAGGTGGCTACTAGGCATTAGCTCAGGGAGACCATTGAGGAGCCTAGACTAGTTGCCCAATTTCCCTATAGCACTGCACTTTCAGAGGCTTGCTTAAGAGTTGCACATTAGGCAAATGGAGGCTGAGGGAATCAAACCCTGGATTATAGGAAGCATCCTGTAGCTTTAATACTCCACTGTAACAGCCAGATCTGCCAAGTACTGTTTTTTGATTAGACATATCCAAGTAGGAGATCATGAATAACCAGCACCCACCCATTTGGTCTTTGTATTGCAGGTTTCTGAGCTTAAGGGATGTTAGAAATGTGTTCATTGTGAAAGTTTAATATAGTAAATAATGAAATCAAATTTAGAAAGCTTGCATACCAAGAAATGAAGATTGTATGGTGCTGTAAAGTAAAATGGCAGTTATTTGTGGCTGTTCATAAAATAGATGTATTTGAAGAGGAAAATCTGAAACCTTTAAAGGGCAGTGAAATAAAGGATTGCTAAGTTATATTTAACTAGTAGCAATGAAGGGGTGGGTTACTGTCTTGTGTGTGGCTGTCAAATGCTTCCTGAGCGGAAGATAAATGTATAATGACTAGTAACAAAATATTAGCTAAGCATTTGAATTTATAGCTGACTTTTTGCATAGGAAGATGTGTTGAGAATACCATATTAGTGTAAGTCAACATATCGGTGGCTTATGATCATATCTTGGTTTAGATTTTTAGCCTGATGCTGTTTCCAGAAGGCTCGTCATAGTGTGTGTATTGTATGTATATAATTATGTGTGTAATTGTTGGTTTTATATATATATATATATATATATATATATATATATATATATATATATATATATATATGTATATGTATATATGTGTGTGTGTGTGTGTGTGCAATATAAATAAATATATATATATATATATATATATATATATATATATATATAAATCATTTTATAATATTGAAATTCTGAAATATCAAATTTCATAATCTGGAGATTATGAACCCCATAATAGCGAAATTCCAGAAGCGTGACATTCAAATCTGCAACTTCTATACTAACTTTACACCACACTACATAAACCTTCCTCCCCACACTACATACAATCAGGGGGGCTGCACACCCCCCCTACTTAAATATATCAACTCCAAGGTCGCACTAGACAAACGCATGAGAACACCACCATATACAAGCTACATTCCCCTCACACACATCACAGTAACAAAACACACTGACACGCACTAAAGCCCCTAACCAAAACCCTTACCTGCAGCAATCCATTAACACAGCGCACCACCGGAAACACTCTGAACTTCGAGATTTTGAATTTCGTGCTTCTGGGGTTTCGCTATGATGGGCTTTCAGCTTTATGATCTTGAGATTCTGAAATTCGATATTTCAGAATTTCGAGATTATAAAGTGGACCTATAGATTTATATCTCATATATATGTGTGTGTGTGTGTGTGTGTGTGTGTGTGTGTGTGTGTGTGTATATATATATATATATATATATATATATATATATATAAATGTATATGTGTGTGTGTATATATATATAGAGATATAGAGATATATATTCCAAACGATGAAAAAATCCGAAGCGTGACAGAGAAACACAGCAATCCAGGCAGAGTGGCAAACCCAACTAGTCCAAGTGCAGTGACCTGGTAGCCAAAAACTGAAAGTAGAGTGAAGATAATCCAAGTCAAGATCTTTATTCACATCAAATGGACAAAACGATATAACAAGCGCTTTCACTCTGCTTAATGCTGAGCTTCCTCAAGTTAATTTTAAAAAAGCCAAATGGCCACATTAAATAGTCATTTCTAAATCACTAAATTGCTTAATTAGTTAAGCATTGCAATTCAGTATAACAACTGAATGATACAATTAAAGGAGAATGCAATTAAAAAACATCTCCAAGCCAAGGGTGTCGCTGGAAAGTAGTACGTTAAAAACTTGAATTGGATAAAACAGTGCCACAACCAAAAGCAGGGTTAAATAAAGGAATGTCACCACAATAAAAATAGGATTACATTAAAGAACATTGAAAATGTTTAAGAATGTTAAACTAAAAGAATTTGTTAGATGGTTTAAGAAAATATAAATATATTCTTTAATTAAGTAATTACAATAATAAATATCTAAAAAAACAGTTAAAAATATATATACAATGTGTAATGACACTGTCTGTCTAAAACCCCAAAACCTCACAAGCGTGCCATTTTGTTTTTAAGAACGCTGATGATATTGATGCTGTCATTCATGCCTGGGGTCTATTGGCGTTCAGCCTTAGTTGCCAGAGAAATTCTCTGTATTCCAAGGCTGTCTCCCAGTCACCCCCTCCGGCATCTGGCACCACTTGTTCTAAAACTAAAAACCTCAATTCATAGTTGGGGCATGTTAGGGAATGTTTAAAAAAGTCATTAGAATTTTTCCGTTTGGAAATATCATAAAAATGTTCATAGATTCTTTTTCTAAGGCTCCTTTCAGTTTTGCCTATGTAGAAACCAGTACAGGCAGTACAATACCCTAAATAAACTACCCCTTTGCTTGCACAGTTAGTGGAACAGTTAGAGTTAAAAAGAAAATTCCTGGAGGGGGATATATAAACTGGAGGCGTTGAGTATAGCAAAACAGTTTGCAAACTCCACATTTAAATGTGCCTGTTCGGGGTGCCTGCGTGATTGCCAAAGAGTTAAATTTCCCTTCAAGTAATTCTTTGAGATTAATATCTCTCTTTCTAGTAAACTTGGGAAAAGTAGGTGTTACCGTCCTTAATTCTTCATGCAGAGTGAGAACTGGCCAATGTCTTTGAATAGCTTCTTTTATCTCCATGGAGTTAAGGCAATAAGTGTAAGTGAAACTACCATAAACTGTCTCCTCTTTGTTGCTGGTGTCTATAGCATTAGGGGAAATGCCCTTACCTAAAAGTGGGGGGGGGGGTAAATTGTTTCCCTATTATCAATAACTTCCTGTGCTAAAGTGTTAACCAATGAAGCAGGGTACCCTCTTTCCATGAACAGAGACTTTAGAAATTTGATCTCCTGTAAAAAGTCAAGAGTGCTGGTCATTCTGGAAGCCCTAATGAATTGTCCTTTAACAATGCCCTTTTTTTGATAAAAGAGATGGCCGCTTTTGAAGTGTTAATAGGAATTGGAAAATGTGGGTTTCCTGTACAATTTAGATTGTAAGGAGCAGTTGTCCAAGTCTTTATATAGTGTGACATCCAGGTAGTGAAGTTCAATATCACTAATAGTATGTGTAAAGGACAAGAAATGGGTGGTAGAGTTGAGATACTCAATAAAATTCAGAAGTTGCTCATGGGTGCCCCCCCATATGATGCAAATGTCATCCAAGAATCTTTTGTAATGTATTAGATGTTGAGCCCAACCAGTAGAAAAAATAAACCTTTGCTCCCATCTATGTAGTACGACATTAGCGTATAAGGATGCACAAGGGGCACCCATGGCTACCCCTTTTCTCTGTTTGTTTGTAAATTTCGCCATTGAAGAATATATAGTTGTTCTCTAACACTATTTCCATAAATTCAACCAAAAGGTTGGTTGTGTTGTTACTCAGGCCAGCTTCGGTGGTAAGAACTTCATTTAAACCAAGCCAAGCCGACAGAGTGGGGAATACTTGGGAAGAGTTCAACTATATCAGTGGTAACCAGAAGGAGCTCAGGTTTGCAACACTAGGGATCTATTCCCCTGAGGAAATCCCAAGAGTCTTTACATACATGTTGTAAGGAGCTACCAAGATGTTTAGTTGCAAAGTCTATAAATTTGCTAAGTGGTTCCGTTATACCACCTGCTCCAGATACAATGGGCCGGAACTTTAATGGTTCTAACCCTTTGTGAATTTTAGGAATTCCGAAAATAATTGGAATTTTAGGTTTTTGAACATGTAAGTAGTTAAAAAGTTTCTCATTAATGGCTCCTTGAAGTAGGTGGTCTGTAAGTGTAAAATTTATTTTAGCATAAGCAAGATTAACTTCATTTCTTGAAACTGTCTCATACTGATTAGTGTCTTGCAACATATCAAAAATGTAACAATCATAATCCGTATTGTACATGAGCACCATCCCTCCCCCCTTGTCAGGTTTCATTACTCTAATATTCTCTTTTTTCAGGTCGTTAATGAGTCTGTGGTCCCGTTAGTCCCAGTTAACAGAATCTAAATTAATTTTTTGGGTTGGTATAGATCGAAGTTCATGTTCAACAAGCTCCTCAAAGACCTTAATAGAAGAATGTATGGGAGGGTTAAAGGTGCTAGTTCTAGAAAGCCCTTGGTTGACGTAAGGTTGTCCTTTAAAGTGAAAGGTTAAGGCTCCTTACAAAAAGTTTTAAATCAATGAGCGCTTTGGCCATGTTAAGGGGCCGCAAGGGTACAAACTGCATACCACGTGTAAATAAGTTGAAAAATCTTGATGGACCTCCATTTCAGTGTAATTATACACAGTAAAATTACCATTTTTTATAATTTTACATAAATGACTTTGCTGTGTAAACATATCGACTTCAACTGTAGCCACTACACTAACTCTATCTAACTGTGCCTGTTGCTCCAAGCTTGGGGTATCTGTCTCTGCCCCTTCGCTCCGGTCCTGCCGGGGGGTTGTTGAAAATCCTGGAAGGAATTTTTCCTTCCTTTTTCAGCTAATCTTTCGCTTCTACGTAATAGTTCAGTATAAGATGTAGAATGGTTGTCATATGCATCTCCAAAATTGCTTCTATTCCTATTAATATTATTGTTAGTTTCTTGCTTATTGCCCCATCTTGCCCTGTTAGGGAGTGGATAAGCCACTCCATCTTTGTATTCATTTAAATCTCGCTCAAGTTTGCGTATTTTCCGGTTTAAAATTTTTATGCAATATTGGTCAACATGTTCAAAAACATTATCATAGTTATTTTTAACTTTGGCAAAATTTACCAATGCATCCATTTAAAACATTTAATTCCGTTAAAAGAATATCGGCCTTCGCCTCGTATTCTTGAATCATCACCTTTAACACGTCTATACCAGCTCTGTCAAAGATGTCACGTAACTTTTTATAGTAAAGTGAATTTGCTTGAACATTATTAGGAAACTTAAAACAACGTAACCCTTTCGGGACCCGTTGCACAGACACTCATTCCTTCAGATAATTTAATCTCGAGCTGGTTGCTTTTATAGGCATACAGTTTATCTTTAAGTTCGTTGAAATTAAGCTCAGCATTATTGCTGTTAACTGCAGCAGTACCTTTGTTAAAAATGAACTGCTGACCTGCCCAGGCATTAAAATTAAAGCCTCTCGGTTGCCTTACGGCTCCATTGTTTGTGGTGCGTGGATTTACACAGTGTTCCCCATTCAAACACCCGTTGGTTTCGTTTAACACATCCGAGAAAGAAACACTCAAGCTGTTAGTGTAACTTGTTGTCGGAACTGCTGGGGGCTTCCTTTTTGGTAGGAAGCCTTGTCGTTTCCCAGCTAACGTGATGTCAGAGTTCATGTTGTTTTTTAACAAACTAGTTAGCTGGGTAAGTAAAGAAAGAACCTGGTTGAATTCAGTGCGTGTGACTGGACAGTCTTCTTGGTCATCACGCAGCAGCTGAGGAGTGTCAGCGTAGTTGGAGGGTTCTGCCTCCTCGGCCATAGATAAAAGCAACACAGTCCAAATAATGAAAAAATCCGAAGCGTGACAGAGAAACACAAAAATCCAGGCAGAGTGGCAAACCCAACTAGTCCAAGTGCAGTGACCTGGTAGCCAAAAAATGAAAGTAGAGTGAAGATAATCCAAGTTAAGATCTTTATTCACATCAAATGGACGAAACGATATAACAAGTGCTTTTGCTCAGCTTGAATGCTGAGCTTCAAGTTAATTTTAAAAAAGCCAAATGGCTACATTAAATAGTAATTTCTAAATCACTAAATTGCTTAATTAGTTAAGCATTGCAATTCAATACAACTGAATGATACAATTAAAGGAGAATGCAATTAACAAACGTCTCCAAGCCAAGGGTGTCGCTGGAAAGTAGTATGTTAGAAACTTGAATTGGATAAAACCGTGCCACAACCAAAAACAGGGTTAAATAAAGGAATGTCACCACAATAAAAATAGGATTGCATTAAAGAACATTGAAAATATTTAATGTGTATATATGTAAAATTTCTTTCTGATGTAAAAATCAAAGAACGAAAGCGCTCAAGTATCAAGTTCGCCTCAGTCCTTCATGTTAGCCGTTAGTATGTTTTTATATATATATATATATATATATATATATATATATATATATATATATATATATATATATATATAAATATATATATATATACATATATACACACACCCGCACACAACTATATATCGAGATATATGGGTCTACTTAATTAGACTGAAATCCCACTTACCGACTTTCAAAAGACCAAGACGAAAAACCCGAAACTCCAGAAGACAGACTGCTCGGAATACCGACCGATCACTACGGGCAAGTAACCGCTTGGCCAGCATGTTGACCTTTGCCCCTTACCTCTGCAGTAGTGCGATGTTGAAGTTGGTATATTTAGTTAGGGAGAGTGTGGGGGGAGCAGCCTCACAAATGGGTGGGTTTCTTTTGCTTTGGTTTTAGTGTGTTTGCGGGGTTGGGTAAGTGGTTACTTACCCGTAGTGATCTGTCAGTGTTCCCCTTTGAAGGACACCACAAATGTAGCAGATTACTGAAGTCCAGTTATTTTCTAGTGAGATTGTGGCATCCTCCTTGGAGTAGATGGAATACTCTTCAATGTTAAGATCATATCTGTCCGGAACAAACAGATTGAGAGCTCCATTGTGTCTTGTCATCTAGTCCAACGAGGTACGTCTTGGGTTGAGTTCTTGGTTTGAGAAACTACTTTAACCAGTAGTCTGAAAACCAAGTACTTCCCTCTAAGTATGCGTTTTTAGATTATAGGAACTGTGGTGTAAATTAGTGTTTGTATCATGGTAATGTCCTCTCCTTATGTTGTGCTGGTGTCTCTGGAAGTTTGTGTGCACCAGCTGTGTTTTTCAGTGTGTGTGATGAGCATTCTCTTCCCCCCCACCATGGCTGTGTGACACTGGAGGTTTTTGTTTTTGGGGGGGGGGGGTGCACAGAGCTTGCCCTTGCAGAAAAAAACTTTTTTGGAGATGTATTTAGCGTATGTAAAATTTTATAGAAGAGGTTTTAGATGAAATTAAACTTTTGTATTTATTTATTTTGTCAATAAAATGAGCTGACGATTGAAATTTTGTTTTTGAGTTGACTATGGACATCCTGCATTACTTAGGACATCACAACACCTCCACTGCCACTAGAAAATGTGCATGCTTACAAATAGGGGTGCAATTTAATGGTCACAAATGTTGCTTTAGAAAATTTTATTTATTTTCCTGCAGCCCTTGGAATAACAGTTCACAGAAAGTGTTAAAAATTAACCAGCTTGAGTAGTTTGTACAGAATGTATGATCCAATACTGCATAACTAGCATTTAAACTACTAGGTAATGTGTTGTCTTTGTGAACTAACCAGAACTGGTTGTTATTGCATGGTTTCAGAACAGCAGTGCTATATTCTTAATCAGAAAGGATTAAAAAAATAAGTTGTGCAACTTTCTTGCTGAATATGCTATGTTTTAGCTGAGGAATTGGCCATAGTACGATGACACATGATCCTTATTTAAAAATGCTTGTTGATCCTGGTTTTAAGTGTCTAGACAGCGGTTTTCAAGCCTGTCTTCTAGCAGGTTACTAGGTGAAACGAAACAGCAAATACAGACTTCAGAAGCACACAAGAAGGAGTGCTAACGAATCCACCAAGCCACACAGACCTTAACGCAAGTTTATTGAAGACAATAAAAGTAGCGTTTTCGCCACTACAGTTGAGTAGCTTCTTCAGAGGTACAGGAACCAAAAAAACGGCAAGCCTTTTTGGTCCTTATTTAAATACTTACAATCAGTTAGATATCAATTAACAAAAGCAATCCAATACATCACTTCCTGCTCATTAATAATCAAACATTTTTAAAAAAGGACATGCCTATTAAAATTGCACAATCGCCTTCAGAAATAATAAAAATAAAATACAATAATATAATACAAAAAGCAAAATAATAGAATAAATAGCAGAATGTACATAAGAAAATGCATAAAATCCCTAAGGATTTTTGTTAGCATAAATTTGCTTAGTTAGGGAACATTCTTCTTAGAATACAAGTGAATAAATTTATTGACCATATTGATCAATAGTAATTTTTATTATACACTCGCACTATTATGGCATAAATAAAACATAAACTATATATATGCCTACAGATTTTTTGAGTGTATAACACCCAAAATTTAACACTATTTAATAACCTTAAATAAGAAGAGTTATCTTAAATAAGCTCTGTACTTTAGGACAGGAGCAATATTACAGCTCTCATTCAATCCTGGGTAGTTAAAAGCATCAACCTTTAATTGCCATTCTAGCTCACAAATCTCTAATAAAAGAGAAGTTGGCCCACCTCTAATTGAGTTTGGAATACAATCAATTCCCATGAAAACAAAATTGTGACCTGGATAGTTTTCTACATGTTTCGCTAATGCATTTTCAGTTTTCCTATTTTTTATAGCATAACAGTGTTGGTATACCCTTTCTCTAAACTTTCTGTCGGTTTTCCCAACGTAGAAAGCTGGGCAGCAGACACAAAAGGCCACATAAATGATGGATTTCGTTTCACAGTTGATCTTACTGGTGATTTCATATTTTTTGTGGCTAAAAGTTAAGGAATTGCCTGTACGTATAACATTACACCAGTTACATCCTCCACACCTAAAGCAACCCTTGGTTCTATTAAAAGAGTCGCTACCTTGGTTTCTTTGCAATAGCTCTTTAAGGTTCCTACCCCTTCTGTATACTATTTTTGGTTTTGCCCCTAGTTTCTCAACTAACAAAGAATTAGTGGTAATAAAATACCAATTCTTTCTAATAATCTCTGAAATTTGTCTTGAATCCAGACTAAAGGTAGTTATGAAACTTAGGGGGTAACTCTTAGAAACCTCTTCTGTGCTGGAATCCCTACGGCAGTCTACAATAGTTTTCTCTGGTCCACTTTCAATGTTTTCAAGTAACATCAACCGGTCATTATGTATTAATGGTGTGTAAAAACCGTTTGACCTCTTGATAGAAACCTCACTTACTAATTCTTCTATAGTGGTACATGGATACCCCCGTTCAATGAAGAATTCAGTGAGTAAGGCACATTCATCCTCAAAATCTCTAATTTCACTACACATTCTCACCGCCCTAACCAACTGACCTTTAATAATTGCTCTCTTTAATTTAAAAGGATGGGAGCTGGAGAAGTGTAAGAAAGAATTGACATAAGAATTTTTACGAAAAATAGTGGAGACAAATTTTTGATTACCAAAATCCTTTTTCAATTTTACATCAAGGTAATTTATTTTGTCACTAGATAACTTGTAGGTAAATTTAAGATAGTCAACAAATTCTTCTGCCAAATGGGCATCCCCTTTAAAAAGGATAAAAATATCATCCAAAAATCGGGTATAGTAGCCAACTTTTTCTTTCCAGACTGGGTGATTCACAACATATTGTTTCTCCCAGTACGCCATAAACAAGTTGGCCACTATAGCACCGCAAGGGGAACCCATTGCTACCCCATGTTTTTGGATAAAATACTCCTTCTCAAATATGAAAAAGTTGGAAGATGACACAATGTCGAGCAACTCTGTGACATTGTTAATTTCATTACTGGGAGCATTTAACTCAATTAATAAAAGTTCCAACCACTCAATAGCCTCTAGGTGGGGTATAGAGGTGTACAAGTCAACTACATCGATTGTAAGGAAATTGAAACCTTCATCAAACCCAATTTGATTGATGTTTGACAAAAAGTGCCATGAATCCCTACAAATACTTGGAATTAGCTTTAAGTATTTTGAAAGTAAAAAATCAATGTATTGAGCACAAAGGTTGGAGATAGACGACCTTCCGTCCACTAAAGCCCTCATAGGAGGGTCCTCAAGATTTTTGTGGACCTTGGGGATACCAAACATTACTGGTATTCTAGGCTGAGAGATAGCTATATATTCATAGGTATCTAAATCAATTCTACCTTCTATGAATAAATCCCTATAGTACCCCCTAACCCTTTTGGTATTTATATTCATTTCATTGAGCGATGAATTTTCATAAGCAGGGGTATCTAAGACTCTTAACATTTTTTTCTGAATATTGACCATTTTCCAAGATAACAAGCCCCCCCCCCCATCAGGTTTCATGACCCTAACAGAAAGGTCACGTAAACGGTTAAGGGCTAATAACTGTTCCTTGGAAATGTTAAACAAATTCTTTTTACTCAAATGGGATTTATCCAGGTGTCTAATATCTAATTCGCATGCATTCTCAAACATGCGTAAGACTACATGTACAGGTGGGTTAAAAGAACTAGGCATTTTTAAACCAGTACAAGCTCTATCATCAGAACTATTGAAAAGCAATTTTAAATTTAACTTTCGAACATAACATTTCAGATCTATTAAAACCTTAGCTACATCGAGCCGTCTAGAGGGAACGAAAGTGTTGCCTAAAGCAAGAAGCTCAATTAGTTCAGGTTCAAATGTTAACGTTGAGTAATTGTATATGGTAAAGTCACATTTCAAATTGCGTAAAATAAAGGGACCCTCAGACCCAGAGACTGATGTAGCATTATTATCTAATGCTTCCAATTCCTGTTCTTTTTCTTGAATCCCTGGTTGCTCTGGTTCCCTAAAAAAACTTGGTTGGGGTTGTTAGTGTTATTCTCTTGGGTACTGTTAACAAGATTCCCAGGCCGAGTCTGACTATTACCCGCCTTATTTCTATTTCTGTTACTTCTCCTTGGTGCATTCTCATTCTCTGTTACTGAAAAATCTACATTTTCACTGTTTTGGGAAGGGTTCATTCCACTGACACTATTATCACACAAAGCACTACCCTCATTGTCCCCACCAAAACCATTTAATTTTGGGTAGGCTTTATTGTGTTCGTAAGCTTGCCTATCCCTAAACAATATCTTAGATTTTTGAGATTTTACCTTCACCATGTATGCATCTATACTAGAAAAGATGCGTGCATGGTCAAATTTAATTTTAAAAATGTTTGATTATTAATGAGCAGGAAGTGATGTATTTGATTGCTTTTGTTAATTGATATCTAACTGATTGTAAGTATTTAAATAAGGACCAAAAAGGCTTGCCGTTTTTTTGGTTCCTGTACCTCTGAAGAAGCTACTCAATTGTAGTGGCGAAAACGCTACTTTTATTGTCTTCAATAAACTTGCGTTAAGGTCTGTGTGGCTTGGTGGATTCGTTAGCACTCCTTCTTGTGTGCTTCTGAGGTTACTAGGTGAAGTATGTGGAAATAACGAAGAGGTCAGAGGAGATTTTCCTTAACCTGTAAATCCGTACACACTAACACTGGCTGGTCATGTAGTGGTGCTCATTGGAGTATTGTGTGATGCTCAGTCTTCAATTGGGAATAGGAAAATAGCATTAAAGCACTGGTATTCCTACTCCAAAAGGCACAGGATGATTTGTCATTCTGGAATCTGTCTTACATGTTTACATATCCCTACGTTTTTGGTGTGTGTTTTTATCACGCAAAATCATCATTATTAGATTTAAACGTTGCAGTTCAGTCTTGCAACTGAAACGTGTGTGTGTAACAAAATTTATTGCTGTAGGAGTTGAGATGGTATTTATCATGGAACAGCTCTGTGCATTGTGGGCTACAAGTAATATTGTAGAAACCTAAATAACATTTATTGAGAGAGGAAAAATTACTAATCCTATGCTAGAACCTATCCCATGTGCATTACCTAATGTGTGGTGAATGCTAAGGTTGTGTTTTTTTTTTTTTTTTTTTTTTTTTTTGGGTTTTTGTACATTTCTGTAATTTTTAGCAGTTGTGTGACTTTGAACTGGCTATTTTTACTGTGCTCCAGTTATATTTTATCTGTGAAGGTGCTTTGGCTCTAACACCCTAGTAAATCTGAGTTTTTAATTAGCCACATTTTGTTTTTCTTTTGTGGTCAGATATCCACATTCTAAGTACATTTCCTTTTCATTATTTTGTAGTGAAATTTTCCATTGCTGGAACCCGGCTTTACCTGTCAAATATTCTTGTTTTGTCCCCCCCCCTCTTTCCCAGTATGACTCCTCTGCACCTTTTCCCATTGTTGCCAGAAGCAGTGGGGTTTAGTTAACATTTGCTGATGCTTAAAGGCATTCATAGTTCACTCTCTTCCCAGCTCTGCAGTGCCGTTAAATATCGGGAGTGAGACAAATGTATAAAAGTTGTGCTGTGACATGGCAAACTCTCTTAAAATCCCAAGGGGATTTGAATGTCGTTACTGCACAATTGGATAATTAAACCTCTCTTTTCCCAGCAGTGGAATATTCCTTTCTGCTTGGGGCAGTTATCGGTAGTGGTCTAGTCATCTAAAGATAAGAAAATTTGTAGTCACAATTTTTGTTTTAATGTTTTCTTCACTGCCAACAACCAATCGGCTGCCTCGCAGGTATCCTTTCCTCCCTGTTCGTGGGATTGTTTTTGTAAGTACTACCAAGATGCACAAGTAGCATTTGTCTGTTTTTCCGTGGCACCTCACCATAATTACCCTATTTAGATAGGGTGAATATTTTTCATTTCAGCTGCTATATGACTGTTTTAAATCGGGAAGGGAAAGACCCCAATCCAGAGCCCTGTTGGAGCCGAATGCATTGTGTATCTACAAGCTGTCTTTAGGGAATGTGCATAAATAACCCAAGAGGCCTTTTTTCCCTCCAAGGCTTCCATGGTAGTTTTACTTTTCCCTCCTTAACTTTGATTTTGTTTGTGCCGCCAATGACAGAACTCTGGAACGTATGACCCAAGCTGGATGGGTGGCTACTACTTGAGTCAAATGACTCGTTTAAGTCAGATGAATGTGTATTCATTGTTAAAGGCCACTTGCAGCTCTGTCCTGTGGAGGTGTATTCAGCAGGAAGCGGTGAGCCAGAGTCCAAATTCATGCCAAGTCGGTAAAGACTGCTTCATCATGCATCTCCTTGTCCAGTTCTGCAAATATTTGTGTTTTTAAAAAAAAAAAAAAAAAAAAAAAAGCTCTGTCCAGTTGAATGGAAAGTAGGCCACATTAATCTGTTTAACCAAGTTGTCCATACTAGGCAGATTTTATAGGGGGACCTAGAAAGCAAAACTAAAGTAATACTGTTTAGCTATTTCTAAAACTTATGTATAAAATTGCTGAATATTTTGTTTTGAAAAAGCAAACTTTGCTTTCAAAACTGGGAGAACTTGGGTGAATGAAAATAAAATGAGAGGCGCAAGTACAAGACAATGTATGAATAATACTGAGATATCAGAAAAAGGTGTTTTTTTTTTTTAACAACTGTGAACATGACATTTGAGGTTTTTGGTATTTCCAGCAGTGTATAAGTAGTCTGCACCCATGCATTAAAAGAGTTAATAAAAATAAATCTAAAAGCCATAGAGCTGAATGGAATTTAGCCCAGATGATGTGGGATTCATTAGCGGTAGGTCACCGAAGGAGTGGCAGGAAGGATGAGTGTGGCTGTCCTGGTTGGGCAGACTGTAGTTGCCTTGGCACATTGCTCATTAAGCTTTGTTGGATGCCAGACCTTGGAAAGATAGCCGGACTAAGCATGTTGTATATTCACTTGGGAAGGACCACCCTAGGACTCAGGCAGAGAAGTCCTTAGACTATGAATTATTGCTTGTCCAGCCTCACAAGTACAGTGCCACAATGCAGGAGGTAAAGCCTAAGAAAGAGCTTGTGTACAGGGCAGCAGATGTTGCCCTACAGCCTAGTAACTCCGCTCCATGGTACCACTTCCTGTGCCAACCTGCCAAATGTTCAGATCTAGGAAGGAAGCACTAGGAACATTAATGAACTGCAGATGGACATCTGGGGGCACACCAAGGGAACCTGTCAAAAACAAAATCAAATTCTAAAGTTAAACCAGGACTTTATCAGATAAACTTGATCTCTTTCAGTGAAATTTACTGTCCTGTTAATAACCAAGAACAGGAAAATTGATGGTATGGCAATAACAAAAATGTTAATCTGTCAAAACTAGAACGTTATTGTCAAGATTTAAGTTAAGCTAGAACAGCCATTGGAGATGATCCTTTATGAAGTTGTTAAAAATAAAAAGAAAGTCAGAAAGTTATGACTGATGGTCCTTATTAACTACAAAGTAACGGCATTTCGAGTTCAGCTTAGGCTTGTTGAGTAAGCGGTAAATTTACTATAGTACTTTTGTTAGCTAGTAAGGAACCCACATCCTTGGGTTAAACATTCTAATTGTAGTGGCTGCAGTGAGTAAAAGAAAAATTAGCAGTTCAAAGATTAACATTTCAAACACTTGGATTAGATTTATTTTTTTAGATATTGATTTTTTTTTTTGTAAAGTAGCTATTTTAATTTTACAAAAGAGAAGGGAAATATGCTATTATCCAAGGTCATGGTGAGCTTTATTTTTGAGGAGATCAGAATAACCATCAATTGTTTGTAAACTAGGCCTGATAAAACAGATATTAGTACGTATATTTAGTTTTGTTACTGCATATTGTCCACTAACATGATTGTGTACAGACATTGCACATTAGTAAACACTCAAATGTCTAAACACTGCAAATGCAAACATTCCCACGCAACATAAACACAAACACCATACACTAGTTTGGAACATTGATCGTTGCTGTACAGATTCATATGATCATCATATCAGTTTTTATTTTGATTGGATTATTTTTATTTAATTTTTTTTTTTCCATTTATGATCTTTATGCATGAAAAAATGTACAAGACTTCCCAGGTGACGCATTTTGGTGTTTTTCTTTTAGAACTGTACTGTGGCTTTAAACTTCAGAGATGCAATGTATTTCGTGGATTTTGGGGGTTTTAAACTGAATTACATTGTGGCTATGGCACTGTGAAGTCCTGTTGGAGATGAAAGTGCTTAGTTTGTGATTAATATGTTTGTATAAAAGTTTTTCTTGAGTTAAGTGCCTGGCATTTTTTGTTGTGCTTACAGCTTTTTACAGACTGAGGCAGTCTTAACAACACCTTTGGGAACCCACAGACTTTCTTTTGATTTCACAGATAGTTCCTAGCTCAGGATTGCACTGTTCTTTTATTTCATGTCATAAACTACTCTGTGAGTCTTGTCCTGAAGTGTACAGTTGCTGCCTCTGAAGGGTTGTAGCCAGACTATTTGTAGGGGGAACCAATCTCCAGAATTCTCCCTTGCTTAAATGCCAAACTTTTTTTTTACCCTGGGCATATTTCTGGAAAGTGTACCTCTTCTTCCATACTTAAAAATGTAGATGACAGACTTGAGCAAAAAGCTGAGTTGGCCAAGGATGTTCAACACTTGTGTTTGGGACAGTTAAAATACAACTAAACGGTTACCAGAAAGTTAAGAAGGAAAATTCATGAACAAAATCTATGAACAAAAAAGAGACAGAAGCAAGTAATCAGAATAAATAAATACTTAGTAACAATATTTGTTGCATGTAGAAGATAATTTCTGATGGCCTTCTTGATTTAAGTCACGTAATCTGTTGTGGGTTAATTGCAGCTGATGCAGTAGCACTTTTATTTCATTTGTTTTATGTGCTTTTAACTGGTTAAGTGATTTTTGTCCGTCTGTTAACCATGTGAGATGTTCTTCATCTCACATTGCTGCAGTCCTTACACTTGGGTAGTCCGCTGTCCTCGGTCGGCCCGAATATCAAAGTATAAGGCTGACGTCGGTCAAGGCGCATAAGACTGACATCAGGACGTCAGGGTACAAATGCGCATGACCGACGTCATATCCTCAGTCTTTTTTGCCGCATGGTCCGATGCAGAAGCAGCGTTGCAAGTGCCGTTCGGCGTTCTGAAATTTTTCGAATTCGGAGTTTCAGACAGAGTCAAAGTTGGCTAAGTACCCCGTTGGGGAATATTTTAGTTTTTTCTTGCCTCAGTGGTTTACCGGATGTCAGAAAAAGTGAATAACTGTATTTCTTGTGGGAAACAGATACCGCATAGAGATTATCATACTTTGTGTATTCCTTGTTTGGGGCCTGAGCACGACGTTGTTGGGTGTCGCTTTTGTGCTAGGTTTAATAAGCGCACTATTGCGAAGGTTAGATTGTGCCAGGTTAGTCTTCGGGAAGCGGTGCAATTATAATATGCCGTCGGATGCTCCGACGCCCGCTTCTTCGAAGAAGCGCAAAGACAAAGCAGCTAAGCCCAGGCAAGAAGAGCCGTCCGTACCGGACGCCGGTTCTTTGGAGGTGTCGGTGGAACCGGGGGTTCCGCCGGAGGTTTCTCTGGAGTCCCAGGGGGAGACTTTGTTATTGCAGGATGTGGCCTCTCAGGAGGCAGGTCAGGCTGAAGGGGCTTCTCGGGTTGCTGTACTCCCCTCCCTTCCTAGGGTGGTTAGGCCCTCTCCTTCTGTTTCCAAGGCTTCTCCCAGAGGCAGGTCAGGTTTAGCTTCTGTTGGTGTCACTCCTAGTTCATCAGGATCTGTGCCCAAGAAGCACATGCTTAAAATGGCAGAAGATTTAATTACTTTAATTAGAGGTTCTTTTCCCCCTCCTGATAAGAGGCCTAGGGTGGAACCAGAGTTGGGGAGTTTTGACCAGGCTTCGGATGTTTCAGAGTCTTCAGTTGAAGACTTGCAGGAGTATTCTCCTTATTCTGATTCTGATTCTGATGTGGATGATTCTACTCCTTCTGCTTCTCCTCCAGAGGATTTTTCTTTTTCAGAGACTCTTCATTCCATGAGGGAACATTTTAAGTGGGAAGGTCAGGACTTCTCTGATTCCAGGAAAAGGCTTAGGGAATTTTTGTTTTTACCCCAGCATAGGCCTTTGGCTATACCTCCTGTTCTGGATGTTGTGGAAGATGTGTTTGCAGAGGCTGCTCTTAATCCTGATTCTTTGCCTCCTGCTCCTGTTAAACCGGATAGGTATTACAGGGTGCCTGAAGCTCATAAATATCTTTTTAAGAGTCCTAGGGCGGACCCAGAAACTGTTAGTCAAGGGCCTAAGGGTGTCAAGGCTTCTGTTGTAAAAAAATCTGGTTCCTCCAGATAAAGAGGCCAGGGCTTTGGATAGATGGGGAAAGAAAGTCTATACTTCTTCCACCTTAGCTATGAGGGCTTTGAATTGCCAGTTTCACATGTTGAAATACCAAAACTATCTACTTTCTCAATTGAAGTCTAAGGTAGATGCTCTGGCGGAAGGTATTGAGTGTAAGGAATTACAGGATTTGGTACATGTTTCTGAACAGGTGGGTAAGCATTCTTTGCAATGTGGTTTTGATGCTGTACAGGCCTCGTCTAGGGTGGCTGCCACTGGGTCAGTTCTTCGCAGGCACGCCTGGCTGAGGGATCAGAATTTATCTGACCATGTTAAGACAAGGATTTTAGATGCTCCTTTACAGTCTGATGTGTTGTTTGGTTCACCTGTGGAGGCAGTCTTAAAGAAAATGGAAGACAAGGCTAAGTCTATGCCGACTGTTAAAGATTTTTTGCAGGTTCAGCCTCCGAAGTTTAGTAGGAATTGGCCTACCAAGGGGTGGACGTATCCTTCTTATGATTCCCAGTCTAGGGGTAGATCTAGACGTGGTAGGGGCAGAGCTCAGGGCTCTTTCAGGCCTAGAACAGGAGTTCACCTGCACAGTCTTCGGTGAGGGCAGGGGTCAGTCCTTTCGTAAACAGGCCCAATGACCTACCTTTTCAGCTGCCAGAGCCTTCTCGTCTGGCAGCACCTTTGGGAGGAAGGTTGGCACTTTTCAAGGAAAATTGGAGTTTAATTACCCAAGACAGATGGGTATTGGATATCATACACCAAGGTTACAAGTTTTATTTCCATACCTTGCCTCCTTTCAAAGGCATGCCAGACGTTCCTCCTCAACAAAGAATAGAGGCTCACAAACAAATTTCTCTGCTACTTCAAATAGGGGCCATACAGCCGGTCCCTATGCCAGAAGTGGGCCTAGGATTTTATTCTCGCCTGTTCCTAGTACCAAAGAAGGGGAACACGTGGAGACCAATTTTGGATTTATCTATCCTCAACACTTATCTGGACATTCCCAAGTTCAAAATGTTGACGTTACAACAGCTTTTACCTCTGCTGGGCAAAGATCACTGGATGGTAACTCTGGATCTCAAGGAGGCTTACCTTCATGTTCCTATCAGACTAAGTTGCAGGAAGTATCTGCGTTTTCGGTCTGGGACTTCTCATTATCAGTTCTCTGCATTGCCCTTTGGCTTATCTACTGCGCCCAGAGTGTTCACGAAAGTTCTGGCTCCAGTGATAGCTTTCTTCAGGCTAAAAGGAATACAGATTTATCCTTATTTGGACGATTGCCTGATTCTGGCTCAAGGAAGGGACGAACTTCTTCATCATTTGCAATATGTGATAGCAGTGCTGAGATGCCTGGGGTATTCTGTGAACGAAATAAAGTCCAGTCTAGTACCCTCTCAGGACATGTGCTTTCTGGGTGTAAGACTGAATACAGCATCCCAGATGGCCTTTTTGACCCCGGACAAACAAAAGAATCTTTCCCTTTACTTCCATCAATTGTCTCATCAGTCCAGGCTGACTGCAAGGACAGTCCTTCAAGCCTTGGGGTTCATGGCATCTTGTATTCTGGTGCTTCCCAATGCCAAACTGCATATGAGGAAGCTACAATGGTATCTCAAAATGTATGGACACAGCACTGCCAGGATATGGACACTGTCATTCAGATAATACCTTGCATTCAAAAGGAATTTTTGTGGTGGGCTCAGGAATGTCACCTAAACAAGGGACTCTGTGACCCGGCCAGAGGCGAGTCAGATTCTAACGACAGATGCCTCAGACAAAGCTTGGGGAGCTCATCTAAATGGAAAGTGGATACAAGACACGTGGCCTGCCAGACTACAACATCTACATGTCAACTTGAAGGAGATGTTAGCAGTCCAATTTGCATTAACAGCTTTCAAGGATTTACTTCTTCCAGGGCAGGTGTTGATTATAACAGACAACACAACTGTCATGTGGTACATCAACAAGCAAGGGGGAACACATTCTTATCCTCTATGCAGGCAAGCAATGATTTTGTGGGAGACTGCTCTCAGTTTACAGCTAAATCTTCAGGCAAGGTTTCTGCCGGGAGCACAGAACTCCTTAGCAGATGTGTTGAGCAGACGAATTATGGATCCCCACGAGTGGAAATTGGATCCTCCTGTATTTCAGAAATTGACAGTGTCATGGGGAACTCCAGACATAGATCTGTTCGCTTCTCCACTAAACTACCAGCTGCCAAAGTTTTGCACAAAAGGTTTCATCCCACAGCCTGGAAAGTGGATGCTCTTTCTTTCAATTGGAGCAATCTTCATGTGTATGCCTTTCCACCTCTGCCTCTCCTCCCAAAGGTACTCCTAAAGGTCAGACAGGACAAGCCAAAGATGATTTTAATAGCTCCAGATTGGCCTCGACAGCACTGGTACCCTTTACTGAGAAGTCTGGTGCCGGCCCCTCCATGGCCTTTGCCTTCGATTCCACACCTGCTGTCTCAGGAGAACAGTCATTTACTCAATGTCAAACTTCACTCTCTTCACCTAACAGCCTGGCATATTCTGTTTTGAACCCTGGAGGGTCTCAACTTCCACAGCAAGTTTTGAATGTTATTTTGGAAGCCAGAAGGCCTAGTACAAGGAAAGTGTACGCAGATAAATGGAAGAGATTTTTATTTTGGAGTGCAGCAAAGGAATTTGATGTTTCTGAGCCTAATTTTAAGTGTGGCTCTTCAATATCTTACTGAGTTACTGGACAAAGGTTTGTCCTTCTCTTCTATTAAGGTTCATGCTGCAGCAATTTCTGCTCACTATGACTGTGACCCACCATTGTTTTCTCATCCTTTGTTCAAGCAATTTCTTAGAGGGGCAAAGAATATAAGACCCCCACGTAGAGCTCCTACTCCTGCTTGGGATCTCAATTTTGTGTTGGAGAAACTCACTCTACAACCTTTTGAGCCTGCAGCTACTGCCGAGTTGAAATATTTATCATGAAAGACTGCTTTTTTGTTGGCCATTACCTCTGCAAGAAGGGTTTCTGAATTACAGGCCCTTATGGCAGTTGAGCCTTTCTTAATTTTCCATAAGGATAGGGTATCTTTGCGTACTAATCCTTCCTTTATGCCTAAAGTGGTTTCTAGTGTGGCTTTAAACCAAACTATTCATTTGCCTACTTTTTATGCAAATCCCCAAAATAAAGGGGAAAAGATTTTGCACACTTTAGATGTACACAGGCAGTTGCGATATTATTTGAGCAGAACTAAAGGGTTCAGGCAGTCTCAGCAGTTATTTGTTTCTTTTGCTTTGAGTTCTCATGGCAAGCCTGTGTCGAAACAAACTATTTCTAAGTGGATTGGGTTTTGCATTGCTTTCTGTTATTCCCATCATGGTAAGGAGATTCCAGCTGGGATTAGGCCTCATTCCACTAGGGCTACTGCCACTTGACAGTTTTTAAGGGGTGGCAACTAAGGATATTTTGGAGGCAGCTACTTGGAGTTCAGTGCATACTTTCTCTAAGCATTATCACCTTCCACTTTACTCTAAATCTAGGGCTGGTTTTGCCACTGCTATTTTACAGGGCATTTTGGCAGCTCCTGCTGCTTTATAGTTTTGCCATCCTCCCTTACCTCTGCTTTGGGATTCTACCCAAGTGTAAGGACTGCAGCAATGTGAGATGAAGAACATAGTACAGTTTTGTACCTACCATAAATGTAGATGTTCGAAGATCCACATTGCTGCAGTCAATTACCTCCCTCCTTCCCCTCTGTAGTTAGAGGCGGTTGTGTGGGTTGGGTTGTAAATATTGTGTATATTGTATATATTGTACATATTATTGGTGCAAGGTTGGTTGGTTGCTGTCTTTTGGTTTTGACCTTTCTTTTTGGGGTCTTCTGACATCTGGGGCAAGAAAAGACTGAGGATATGACGTCGGTCATGCGCATTTGTACCCTGACGTCCTGATGTCAGTCTTATGCGCCTTGACCGACGTCAGCCTTATACTTTGATATTCGGGCCGACCGAGGACAGCGGACTACCCAAGTGTGTAAGGACTGCAGCAATGTGGATCTTCGAACATCTACATTTATGGTAGGTACAAAACTGTACTTTTTCCATGGTTGGACCATTTTTAAGCACAATCTGGGCAAGGGTAAATTAAAAGATCTGTTGAGACAGGATATCCAGTCAACAAGCATACTTTCGGGAGGTGTGTGTGGGGGGGCAGAATACCAAGAAAAAAATATCAACCAAAAGGGAAAACAATGCTGAACTCCAAAGAGGGAGAAACCAGAGATCAGGACTAAACCAGGGCGCTATGAAAGAAGCGTTATTATTAGCAAGTCATTTTGATTTTTTTCTTGAACAACATGCATGGGAACATTATATAGCTGCTGTTAACGGTGTCTTAGCCATACGTAGCCTTCTTCTGCATTAAGAGGGGACCTTTTCGATAAACCAATCATGATAGAAAAGTCTGCCAGTTTCAGAAGCAAGAAAAATCAGCTTCTTAGGTTTTACTTCTGACTGTTAGGCTTTTAGTGATTTACTCTACCCTGTGTGTGTGTGTGTGTGTGTGTGTGTGTGTGTGTGTGTGTGTGTGTGTGTGTGTGTGTGTGTGTGTGTGTGTGTGTAATAAATTTCTTGCACAGAGTTGCACTTTGCACCTTGTATGTATATTTACTTTTTTGTTCATAATAGTATGTATGGCATTTTTATGTAATTCATACTAGGAAGGTCAATGAAACAGGAGTCAAATTCCTTGTGTGTGCATACTTGGCCAGTAAATGTGTTTCTGATTCTAATGTCTAACCATTTGTAATGTTGAGACCCAGAGAGTCCCAAAACGCAGGACTGAGTGGCTGAAAGAACTGGCTTGCATATACTAGGTCTGAGATGGCCATTTCTCAGCATATTGACTTATGAGTTTGTGTGTATGCCTGTGTGTGTGTGTGTGTGTGTGTGTGTGTGTGTGTGTGTGTGTGTGTGTGTGTGTATGTGTGTGTATATATATATATATATATATATATATATATGTGTGTGTGTATATATATAATATGTGTATGTATTTCGAGATACATTGTGTGTATATACACAATGTGTGTAGAAATACACTATACACAATGTATGTAGATCACCTATAAAATACCTTCCACTTGAAGCAACAAACTACTTTAACTCAAAATTCTTAACGATCCTTAACCACCATGCACCAAAGCGTTCCATCAAAATTAAATCTAAACCTGCCCCATAGCTTACAAAGAAAACCAGGCAGCAAATTCAACAGAGAAATAAAGTTTGGGCACTATGGAGAACAACTAAAAACCCCGTATACCATCAATTCAGGCAAAAAAGAAATGAGACTAAGAAAGCTATACTCTTAAGATAAAAAAAAAAAACTTTTACTTCCACCTCCAACAGAACAACCAAAATAATCCACAAAAGTTCTGGGCTAGCATAAACAGACTACTTCAACCATGCCAGTCCGCTACACCACCCCCTATAGGATCAAATTCTGAGAATCCAAAGCAAACTGCTAATGCTTTTATTACCTTCTTCACTGAGACCATCCAAACACTTGCTAATCAACTAACAGCCGATAGCTCTGCCTTTCCAACGAATACTACTAACTCTCTCCCTTCCAACCAATACTACTAACTCTCTCCCAACTCTAAACATGCAGCGTGTCCCAACTTCCCGCATCTGCAACCTCTTAAGCAAACTAAAACCTACTACCCACTCAGCTGACCAGCTACCTGCTGAATACCTGCAAAAGGCAGCCAGAGTCATTGTTGATAGAGAACCATACAAGAAAGCACTATTCCCACCTTCTGAAAAATCTCCTACATTACCTCCCTATACAAGTGTGGAAACTCCAGAGAATATTCTAACTATCGTCCCATAGCACTACTTTTCCCATTAGCTAAAATAATGGAAAAGTGCATCCACAGACAGTTACTACACTACCTACTCCAGAACCGTTTACTGGCCAAATCTCAACATGGCTTCAGGCCTTTCCACAGTACAACTGCACTCCTATCCTTCACTGACAGCATCAATAAAAATCGTAATAACAATCTTCTCTCTTCAGCACTTTCAAATCTTCTCTCTTCAGCACTTTCATCGACCTTTCAAAAGCATTTGACATGGTCAACCACCACTTACTTCTCTCTGGACACAGACCTATAAAATGGTTCCAGTCCTACTTTGATAATAGACAGCAGGCAGTGCATTGGGACAACAACCTCTCCTCCCATCTCCCAGTTACCCTAGGTGTTCCTCAGGGCTCTATATTGGGCCCCCTCTTTTTCGACAATAATCTGCTCAGCTAATTCTCAATTCCAACTACAGACTAACTCGGACAATGTTCACTAAAACAGAAAATTGGTTTCTACAACACTGCCTCCTGTTGAACCCCAAAAAAAACAAACTCCTCCTCTTCACTCCTACCCGTAAATCACTCCTAATGAACTTTTCAGTCTTATCCAATAATAGTACACTCGTATCTCCTGATCCAACAACTAAACTTCTAGGGATAACTACTGATAACACCCTGAACTTTGAAACCCATATTAACAATACCATAAAAACTGTCAACAGGAAACTAGGCTCCCTCTATAGGATAAAACCTTTTCTCTCCGACTAGCCAGAACCGCTATTGCCTATTCCCATCTTATCTCCACACTTCTCTACTTCTTCCATGTATACTAACTTGTCAAAAAATAACTTTAAGCTAGCCAACGGTTACAATAGCATTGCAAGATTTGCTACTGCT